>NW_027274182.1:0-125359 GCF_030028105.1 Mobula birostris
TTTCCATTAGTTTTGCAGTAAGTGCTTTGGTGTAAAATTGAAATGTATACTATTTGTATTGTCTACGCATTGCATGCACTGAGTTAACAACTTTTTTGTGTTGATGTGTACAGCCATGAAACAACTTTCAAACTACTCATAATCATGTGGAAAGTTAACCTAAGGTGTTTCCATTAGGTTTGCAGTAAGTGCTTTGGTGTAAAAATGAAATGTATACTATTTGTATTGTCAAAGCTTTGCATGCACTGAGAAAACAACTTTTTTGTCTTTATGTGCACAGGTATGAAACAACTTTCAGACATCTCAGAATCATGTGGAAAGTTAACCTAAGGTGTTTCCATTAGGTTTGCAGTAAGTGCTTTGGTGTAAAATTGAAATGTATTCTATATGTATTGTAAAAGCATTGCATGCACTGAGAAAACAACTTTTTTGTCTTGATGTGCACAGGTATGAAACAACTTTCAGACATCTCAGAATCATGTGGGAAGTTAATCTAAGTTGTTTCCATTAGGTTTGCAGTAAGGACTTTGGTGTAAAATTGAAATGTATACTATTTCTATTCTCTAAGCATTGCATGCACTGAGATAGCAACTGTTTTGTGTTGATGTGTACAGCCATGAAACAACTTTCAAACTACTCATAATCATGTGAGAAGTTAACCTAAAGTGTTTCCATTAGGTTTCCAGTAAGTGCTTTGGTGTAAAAATGAAATGTATACTATTTGTATTGTCAAAGCTTTGCATGCACTGAGAAAACAACTTTTTTGTCTTTATGTGCACAGGTATGAAACAACTTTCAGACATCTCAGAATCATGTGGAAAGTTAACCTAAGGTGTTTCCATTAGGTTTGCAGTAAGTGCTTTGGTGTAAAATTGAAATGTATTCTATATGTATTGTAAAAGCATTGCATGCACTGAGAAAACAACTTTTTTGTCTTGATGTGCACAGGTATGAAACAACTTTCAGACATCTCAGAATCATGTGGGAAGTTAATCTAAGTTGTTTCCATTAGGTTTGCAGTAAGGACTTTGGTGTAAAATTGAAATGTATACTATTTGTATTCTCTAAGCATTGCATGCACTGAGATAGCAACTGTTTTGTGTTGATGTGTACAGCCATGAAACAACTTTCAAACTACTCATAATCATGTGAGAAGTTAACCTAAAGTGTTTCCATTAGGTTTGCAGTAAGTGCTTTGGTGTAAAAATGAAATGTATACTATTTGTATTGTCAAAGCTTTGCATGCACTGAGATAGCAACTGTTTTGTGTTGATGTGTACAGCCATGAAACAGCTTTCGAACTACTCATAATCATGTGGAAAGTTAACCTAAGCTGTATCCATTAGGTTTGCAGTCAGGACTTTTGAGTACAATTGAAATGTATACTACTCTTATGTCAAAGCATTCTATTCACTGTGAAATCAACTTTTTTGTCTTTATGTGCACAAGTATGAAACAACTTTCAGACATCTCAGAATCATGTGGGAAGTTAACCTAAAGTGTTTCCATTAGGTTTGCAGTAAGTGCTTTGCTGTAAAATTGAAATGTATACTAATTGTATTGTCTAAGCATTGCATGCCCTGAGATAACAACTTTTTTGTGTTGATGTATACAGCCATGAAACAGCTTTCAAACTACTCATAATCATGTGGAAAGTTAACCTAAGCTGTATCCATTAGGTTTGCAGTCAGGACTTTTGAGTACAATTGAAATGTATACTACTTTTATGTCAAAGCATTCTATTCACTGTGAAATCAACATTTTTGTCTTTATGTGCACAGGTAAAAAACAACTTTCAGACATCTCAGAATCATGTGGGAAGTTAACCTAAAGTGTTTCCATTAGGTTTGCAGTAAGTGCTTTGGTGGAAAATTGAAATGTATGCTATTTGTATTGTCTAAGCATTGCATGCACTGAGATAACAACTTTTTTGTGTTGATGTCTACAGCCATGAAACAACTTTCAAACTACTCATAATGATGTGGAAAGTTAACCTAAGGTGTTTCCATTAGGTTTGCAGTAAGTGCTTTGGTGTAAAATTGAAATGTATACTATTGGTATTGTCAAAGCTTTGCATGCACTGAGAAAACAACTTTTTTGTCTTGATGTGCACACGTATGAATCAACTTTCAGACATCTCAGAATCATGTGGGAAGTTAATCTAAAGTGTTTCCATTAGATTTGCAGTAAGTGCTTTGGTGTAAAATTGAAATGTATACTATTTGTATTGTCTAAGCATTGCATGCACTGAGATAACAACTTTTTTGTGTTGATGTGTACAGCCAGGAAACAACTTTCAAACTACTAATAATCATGTGGGAAGTTAACCTTAGGTGTTTCCATTTGTTTGCAGTAAGTACTTTGGAGTAAAATTGAGATGTATACTACCTTAATGTCAGAGCATAGTAGCACTGAGAAAGAAACTTTTTTGTCTTGATGAACTGAGGCATGAAACAACTTTAAACCTGGTCATACTCATGTGGAAAGTTAACCTAAGGTGTTTCCATTAGGTTTGCAGTCAGGACTTTTGAGTACAATTGAAATGTATACTACTTTTATGTCAAAGCATTCTATTCACTGTGAAATCAACTTTTTTGTCTTTATGTGCATAGGTATGAAACAACTTTCAGACATCTCAGAATCATGTGGGAAGTTAACCTAAAGTGTTTCCATTAGGTTTGCAGTAAGTGCTTTGCTGTAAAATTGAAATGTATACTAATTGTATTGACTAAGCATTGCATGCACTGAGATAACAACTTTTTTGTGTTGATGTGTACAGCCATGAAACAGCTTTCGAACTACTCATAATCATGTGGAAAGTTAACCTAAGCTGTATCCATTAGGTTTGCAGTCAGGACTTTTGAGTACAATTGAAATGTATACTACTTTTATGTCAAAGCATTCTATTCACTGTGAAATCAACTTTTTTGTCTTTATGTGCACAAGTATGAAACAACTTTCAGACATCTCAGAATCATGTGGGAAGTTAACCTAAAGTGTTTCCATTAGGTTTGCAGTAAGTGCTTTGGTGGAAAATTGAAATGTATGCTATTTGTATTGTCTAAGCATTGCATGCACTGAGATAACAACTTTTTTGTGTTGATGTCTACAGCCATGAAACAACTTTCAAACTACTCATAATCATGTGGAAAGTTAACCTAAGGTGTTTCCATTAGGTTTGCAGTAAGAGCTTTGGTGTAAAATTGAAATGTATACTATTGGTATTGTCAAAGCTTTGCATGCACTGAGATAACAACTTTTTTGTGTTGATGTGTACAGCCATGAAACAACTTTCAAACTACTCATAATCATGTGGAAAGTTAACCTAAGGTGTTTCCATTAGGTTTGCAGTAAGTGCTTTGGTTTAAAAATGAAATGTATACTATTTGTATTGTCAAAGCTTTGCATGCACTGAGAAAAAACTTTTTTGTCTTTATGTGCACAGGTATGAAACAACTTTCAGACATCTCAGAATCATGTGGGAAGTTAACCTAAAGTGTTTCCATTAGGTTTGCAGTAAGTGCTTTGCTGTAAAATTGAAATGTATACTAATTGTATTGACTAAGCATTGCATGCACTGAGATAACAACTTTTTTGTGTTGATGTGTAACAGCCATGAAACAGCTTTCGAACTACTCATAATCATGTGGAAAGTTAACCTAAGCTGTATCCATTAGGTTTGCAGTCAGGACTTTTGAGTACAATTGAAATGTATACTACTTTTATGTCAAAGCATTCTATTCACTGTGAAATCAACTTTTTTGTCTTTATGTGCATAGGTATGAAACAACTTTCAGACATCTCAGAATCATGTGGGAAGTTAACCTAAAGTGTTTCCATTAGGTTTGCAGTAAGTGCTTTGCTGTAAAATTGAAATGTATACTAATTGTATTGACTAAGCATTGCATGCACTGAGATAACAACTTTTTTGTGTTGATGTGTACAGCCATGAAACAGCTTTCGAACTACTCATAATCATGTGGAAAGTTAACCTAAGCTGTATCCATTAGGTTTGCAGTCAGGACTTTTGAGTACAATTGAAATGTATACTACTTTTATGTCAAAGCATTCTATTCACTGTGAAATCAACTTTTTTGTCTTTATGTGCACAAGTATGAAACAACTTTCAGACATCTCAGAATCATGTGGGAAGTTAACCTAAAGTGTTTCCATTAGGTTTGCAGTAAGTGCTTTGGTGGAAAATTGAAATGTATGCTATTTGTATTGTCTAAGCATTGCATGCACTGAGATAACAACTTTTTTGTGTTGATGTCTACAGCCATGAAACAACTTTCAAACTACTCATAATCATGTGGAAAGTTAACCTAAGGTGTTTCCATTAGGTTTGCAGTAAGAGCTTTGGTGTAAAATTGAAATGTATACTATTGGTATTGTCAAAGCTTTGCATGCACTGAGATAACAACTTTTTTGTGTTGATGTGTACAGCCATGAAACAACTTTCAAACTACTCATAATCATGTGGAAAGTTAACCTAAGGTGTTTCCATTAGGTTTGCAGTAAGTGCTTTGGTTTAAAAATGAAATGTATACTATTTGTATTGTCAAAGCTTTGCATGCACTGAGAAAAAACTTTTTTGTCTTTATGTGCACAGGTATGAAACAACTTTCAGACATCTCAGAATCATGTGGGAAGTTAACCTAAAGTGTTTCCATTAGGTTTGCAGTAAGTGCTTTGCTGTAAAATTGAAATGTATACTAATTGTATTGACTAAGCATTGCATGCACTGAGATAACAACTTTTTTGTGTTGATGTGTAACAGCCATGAAACAGCTTTCGAACTACTCATAATCATGTGGAAAGTTAACCTAAGCTGTATCCATTAGGTTTGCAGTCAGGACTTTTGAGTACAATTGAAATGTATACTACTTTTATGTCAAAGCATTCTATTCACTGTGAAAACAACTTTTTTGTCTTTATGTGCACAAGTATGAAACAACTTTCAGACATCTTAGAATCATGTGGGAAGTTAACCTAAAGTGTTTCCATTAGGTTTGCAGTAAGTACTTTACTGTAAAATTGAAATGTATACTAATTGTATTGTCTAAGCATTGCATGCACTGAGATAACAACTTTTTTGTGTTGATGTATACAGCCATGAAACAGCTTTCAAACTACTCATAATCATGTGGAAAGTTAACCTAAGCTGTATCCATTAGGTTTGCAGTCAGGACTTTTGAGTACAATTGAAATGTATACTACTTTTATGTCAAAGCATTCTATTCACTGTGAAATCAACATTTTTGTCTTTATGTGCACAGGTAAAAAACAACTTTCAGACATCTCAGAATCATGTGGGAAGTTAACCTAAAGTGTTTCCATTAGGTTTGCAGTAAGTGCTTTGGTGGAAAATTGAAATGTATGCTATTTGTATTGTCTAAGCATTGCATGCACTGAGATAACAACTTTTTTGTGTTGATGTCTACAGCCATGAAACAACTTTCAAACTACTCATAATGATGTGGAAAGTTAACCTAAGGTGTTTCCATTAGGTTTGCAGTAAGTGCTTTGGTGTAAAATTGAAATGTATACTATTGGTATTGTCAAAGCTTTGCATGCACTGAGAAAACAACTTTTTTGTCTTGATGTGCACACGTATGAATCAACTTTCAGACATCTCAGAATCATGTGGGAAGTTAATCTAAAGTGTTTCCATTAGATTTGCAGTAAGTGCTTTGGTGTAAAATTGAAATGTATACTATTTGTATTGTCTAAGCATTGCATGCACTGAGATAACAACTTTTTTGTGTTGATGTGTACAGCCAGGAAACAACTTTCAAACTACTAATAATCATGTGGGAAGTTAACCTTAGGTGTTTCCATTTGTTTGCAGTAAGTACTTTGGAGTAAAATTGAGATGTATACTACCTTAATGTCAGAGCATAGTAGCACTGGGAAAGAAACTTTTTTGTCTTGATGAACTGAGGCATGAAACAACTTTAAACCTGGTCATACTCATGTGGAAAGTTAACCTAAGGTGTTTCCATTAGGTTTGCAGTCAGGACTTTTGAGTACAATTGAAATGTATACTACTTTTATGTCAAAGCATTCTATTCACTGTGAAATCAACTTTTTTGTCTTTATGTGCATAGGTATGAAACAACTTTCAGACATCTCAGAATCATGTGGGAAGTTAACCTAAAGTGTTTCCATTAGGTTTGCAGTAAGTGCTTTGCTGTAAAATTGAAATGTATACTAATTGTATTGACTAAGCATTGCATGCACTCAGATAACAACTTTTTTGTGTTGATGTGTACAGCCATGAAACAGCTTTCGAACTACTCATAATCATGTGGAAAGTTAACCTAAGCTGTATCCATTAGGTTTGCAGTCAGGACTTTTGAGTACAATTGAAATGTATACTACTTTTATGTCAAAGCATTCTGTTCACTGTGAAATCAACTTTTTTGTCTTTATGTGCACAAGTATGAAAGAACTTTCAGACATCTCAGAATCATGTGGGAAGTTAACCTAAAGTGTTTCCATTAGGTTTGCAGTAAGTGCTTTGCTGTAAAATTGAAATGTATACTAATTGTATTGTCTAAGCATTGCATGCCCTGAGATAACAACTTTTTTGTGTTGATGTATACAGCCATGAAACAGCTTTCAAACTACTCATAATCATGTGGAAAGTTAACCTAAGCTGTATCCATTAGGTTTGCAGTCAGGACTTTTGAGTACAATTGTAATGTATACTACTTTTATGTCAAAGCATTCTATTCACTGTGAAATCAACATTTTTGTCTTTATGTGCACAGGTAAAAAACAACTTTCAGACATCTCAGAATCATGTGGGAAGTTAACCTAAAGTGTTTCCATTAGGTTTGCAGTAAGTGCTTTGGTGGAAAATTGAAATGTATGCTATTTGTATTGTCTAAGCATTGCATGCACTGAGATAACAGCTTTTTTGTCTTGATGTGCACAGGCATGAAACAACTTTCAGACATCTCAGAATCATGTGGGAAGTTAATCTAAGTTGTTTCCATTAGGTTTGCAGTAAGGACTTTGGTGTAAAATTGAAATGTATACTATTTGTATTCTCTAAGCATTGTATGCACTGAGATAGCAACTGTTTTGTGTTGATGTGTACAGCCATGAAACAACTTTCAAACTACTCATAATCATGTGAGAAGTTAACCTAAAGTGTTTCCATTAGGTTTGCAGTAAGTGCTTTGGTGTAAAAATGAAATGTATACTATTTGTATTGTCAAAGCTTTGCATGCACTGAGAAAACAACTTTTTTGTCTTTATCTGCACAGGTATGAAACAACTTTCAGACATCTCAGAATCATGTGGGAAGTTAACCTAAAGTGTTTCCATTAGGTTTGCAGTAAGTGCTTTGTTGTAAAATTGAAATGTATACTAATTGTATTGACTAAGCATTGCATGCACTGAGATAACAACTTTTTTGTGTTGATGTGTACAGCCATGAAACAGCTTTCGAACTACTCATAATCATGTGGAAAGTTAACCTAAGCTGTATCCATTAGGTTTGCAGTCAGGACTTTTGAGTACAATTGAAATGTATACTACTCTTATGTCAAAGCATTCTATTCACTGTGAAATCAACTTTTTTGTCTTTATGTGCACAAGTATGAAACAACTTTCAGACATCTCAGAATCATGTGGGAAGTTAACCTAAAGTGTTTCCATTAGGTTTGCAGTAAGTGCTTTGCTGTAAAATTGAAATGTATACTAATTGTATTGTCTAAGCATTGCATGCCCTGAGATAACAACTTTTTTGTGTTGATGTATACAGCCATGAAACAACTTTCAAACTACTCATAATGATGTGGAAAGTTAACCTAAGGTGTTTCCATTAGGTTTGCAGTAAGTGCTTTGGTGTAAAATTGAAATGTATACTATTGGAATTGTCAAAGCTTTGCATGCACTGAGAAAACAACTTTTTTGTCTTGATGTGCACACGTATGAATCAACTTTCAGACATCTCAGAATCATGTGGGAAGTTAATCTAAAGTGTTTCCATTAGATTTGCAGTAAGTGCTTTGGTGTAAAATTGAAATGTATACTATTTGTATTGTCTAAGCATTGCATGCACTGAGATAACAACTTTTTTGTGTTGATGTGTACAGCCAGGAAACAACTTTCAAACTACTAATAATCATGTGGGAAGTTAACCTTAGGTGTTTCCATTTGTTTGCAGTAAGTACTTTGGAGTAAAATTGAGATGTATACTACCTTAATGTCAGAGCATAGTAGCACTGAGAAAGAAACTTTTTTGTCTTGATGAACTGAGGCATGAAACTACTTTAAACCTGGTCATACTCAGGTGGAAAGTTAACCTAAGGTGTTTCCATTAGGTTTGCAGTCAGGACTTTTGAGTACAATTGAAATGTATACTACTTTTATGTCAAAGCATTCTATTCACTGTGAAATCAACTTTTTTGTCTCTATGTGCACAGGTATGAAAGAACTTTCAGACATCTCAGAATCATGTGGGAAGTTAACCTAAAGTGTTTCCATTAGGTTTGCAGTAAGTGCTTTGCTGTAAAATTGAAATGTATACTAATTGTATTGTCTAAGCATTGCATGCCCTGAGATAACAACTTTTTTGTGTTGATGTATACAGCCATGAAACAGCTTTCAAACTACTCATAATCATGTGGAAAGTTAACCTAAGCTGTATCCATTAGGTTTGCAGTCAGGACTTTTGAGTACAATTGAAATGTATACTACTTTTATGTCAAAGCATTCTATTCACTGTGAAATCAACATTTTTGTCTTTATGTGCACAGGTAAAAAACAACTTTCAGACATCTCAGAATCATGTGGGAAGTTAACCTAAAGTGTTTCCATTAGGTTTGCAGTAAGTGCTTTGGTGGAAAATTGAAATGTATGCTATTTGTATTGTCTAAGCATTGCATGCACTGAGATAACAGCTTTTTTGTCTTGATGTGCACAGGCATGAAACAACTTTCAGACATCTCAGAATCATGTGGGAAGTTAATCTAAGTTGTTTCCATTAGGTTTGCAGTAAGGACTTTGGTGTAAAATTGAAATGTATACTATTTGTATTCTCTAAGCATTGTATGCACTGAGATAGCAACTGTTTTGTGTTGATGTGTACAGCCATGAAACAACTTTCAAACTACTCATAATCATGTGAGAAGTTAACCTAAAGTGTTTCCATTAGGTTTGCAGTAAGTGCTTTGGTGTAAAAATGAAATGTATACTATTTGTATTGTCAAAGCTTTGCATGCACTGAGAAAACAACTTTTTTGTCTTTATCTGCACAGGTATGAAACAACTTTCAGACATCTCAGAATCATGTGGGAAGTTAACCTAAAGTGTTTCCATTAGGTTTGCAGTAAGTGCTTTGTTGTAAAATTGAAATGTATACTAATTGTATTGACTAAGCATTGCATGCACTGAGATAACAACTTTTTTGTGTTGATGTGTACAGCCATGAAACAGCTTTCGAACTACTCATAATCATGTGGAAAGTTAACCTAAGCTGTATCCATTAGGTTTGCAGTCAGGACTTTTGAGTACAATTGAAATGTATACTACTCTTATGTCAAAGCATTCTATTCACTGTGAAATCAACTTTTTTGTCTTTATGTGCACAAGTATGAAACAACTTTCAGACATCTCAGAATCATGTGGGAAGTTAACCTAAAGTGTTTCCATTAGGTTTGCAGTAAGTGCTTTGCTGTAAAATTGAAATGTATACTAATTGTATTGTCTAAGCATTGCATGCCCTGAGATAACAACTTTTTTGTGTTGATGTATACAGCCATGAAACAACTTTCAAACTACTCATAATGATGTGGAAAGTTAACCTAAGGTGTTTCCATTAGGTTTGCAGTAAGTGCTTTGGTGTAAAATTGAAATGTATACTATTGGAATTGTCAAAGCTTTGCATGCACTGAGAAAACAACTTTTTTGTCTTGATGTGCACACGTATGAATCAACTTTCAGACATCTCAGAATCATGTGGGAAGTTAATCTAAAGTGTTTCCATTAGATTTGCAGTAAGTGCTTTGGTGTAAAATTGAAATGTATACTATTTGTATTGTCTAAGCATTGCATGCACTGAGATAACAACTTTTTTGTGTTGATGTGTACAGCCAGGAAACAACTTTCAAACTACTAATAATCATGTGGGAAGTTAACCTTAGGTGTTTCCATTTGTTTGCAGTAAGTACTTTGGAGTAAAATTGAGATGTATACTACCTTAATGTCAGAGCATAGTAGCACTGAGAAAGAAACTTTTTTGTCTTGATGAACTGAGGCATGAAACTACTTTAAACCTGGTCATACTCAGGTGGAAAGTTAACCTAAGGTGTTTCCATTAGGTTTGCAGTCAGGACTTTTGAGTACAATTGAAATGTATACTACTTTTATGTCAAAGCATTCTATTCACTGTGAAATCAACTTTTTTGTCTCTATGTGCACAGGTATGAAAGAACTTTCAGACATCTCAGAATCATGTGGGAAGTTAACCTAAAGTGTTTCCATTAGGTTTGCAGTAAGTGCTTTGCTGTAAAATTGAAATGTATACTAATTGTATTGTCTAAGCATTGCATGCCCTGAGATAACAACTTTTTTGTGTTGATGTATACAGCCATGAAACAGCTTTCAAACTACTCATAATCATGTGGAAAGTTAACCTAAGCTGTATCCATTAGGTTTGCAGTCAGGACTTTTGAGTACAATTGAAATGTATACTACTTTTATGTCAAAGCATTCTATTCACTGTGAAATCAACATTTTTGTCTTTATGTGCACAGGTAAAAAACAACTTTCAGACATCTCAGAATCATGTGGGAAGTTAACCTAAAGTGTTTCCATTAGGTTTGCAGTAAGTGCTTTGGTGGAAAATTGAAATGTATGCTATTTGTATTGTCTAAGCATTGCATGCACTGAGATAACAACTTTTTTGTGTTGATGTCTACAGCCATGAAACAACTTTCAAACTACTCATAATGATGTGGAAAGTTAACCTAAGGTGTTTCCATTAGGTTTGCAGTAAGTGCTTTGGTGTAAAATTGAAATGTATACTATTGGTATTGTCAAAGCTTTGCATGCACTGAGAAAACAACTTTTTTGTCTTGATGTGCACACGTATGAATCAACTTTCAGACATCTCAGAATCATGTGGGAAGTTAATCTAAAGTGTTTCCATTAGATTTGCAGTAAGTGCTTTGGTGTAAAATTGAAATGTATACTATTTGTATTGTCTAAGCATTGCATGCACTGAGATAACAACTTTTTTGTGTTGATGTGTACAGCCAGGAAACAACTTTCAAACTACTAATAATCATGTGGGAAGTTAACCTTAGGTGTTTCCATTTGTTTGCAGTAAGTACTTTGGAGTAAAATTGAGATGTATACTACCTTAATGTCAGAGCATAGTAGCACTGAGAAAGAAACTTTTTTGTCTTGATGAACTGAGGCATGAAACAACTTTAAACCTGGTCATACTCATGTGGAAAGTTAACCTAAGGTGTTTCCATTAGGTTTGCAGTCAGGACTTTTGAGTACAATTGAAATGTATACTACTTTTATGTCAAAGCATTCTATTCACTGTGAAATCAACTTTTTTGTCTTTATGTGCATAGGTATGAAACAACTTTCAGACATCTCAGAATCATGTGGGAAGTTAACCTAAAGTGTTTCCATTAGGTTTGCAGTAAGTGCTTTGCTGTAAAATTGAAATGTATACTAATTGTATTGACTAAGCATTGCATGCACTGAGATAACAACTTTTTTGTGTTGATGTGTACAGCCATGAAACAGCTTTCGAACTACTCATAATCATGTGGAAAGTTAACCTAAGCTGTATCCATTAGGTTTGCAGTCAGGACTTTTGAGTACAATTGAAATGTATACTACTTTTATGTCAAAGCATTCTATTCACTGTGAAATCAACTTTTTTGTCTTTATGTGCACAAGTATGAAACAACTTTCAGACATCTCAGAATCATGTGGGAAGTTAACCTAAAGTGTTTCCATTAGGTTTGCAGTAAGTGCTTTGGTGGAAAATTGAAATGTATGCTATTTGTATTGTCTAAGCATTGCATGCACTGAGATAACAACTTTTTTGTGTTGATGTCTACAGCCATGAAACAACTTTCAAACTACTCATAATCATGTGGAAAGTTAACCTAAGGTGTTTCCATTAGGTTTGCAGTAAGAGCTTTGGTGTAAAATTGAAATGTATACTATTGGTATTGTCAAAGCTTTGCATGCACTGAGATAACAACTTTTTTGTGTTGATGTGTACAGCCATGAAACAACTTTCAAACTACTCATAATCATGTGGAAAGTTAACCTAAGGTGTTTCCATTAGGTTTGCAGTAAGTGCTTTGGTTTAAAAATGAAATGTATACTATTTGTATTGTCAAAGCTTTGCATGCACTGAGAAAAAACTTTTTTGTCTTTATGTGCACAGGTATGAAACAACTTTCAGACATCTCAGAATCATGTGGGAAGTTAACCTAAAGTGTTTCCATTAGGTTTGCAGTAAGTGCTTTGCTGTAAAATTGAAATGTATACTAATTGTATTGACTAAGCATTGCATGCACTGAGATAACAACTTTTTTGTGTTGATGTGTAACAGCCATGAAACAGCTTTCGAACTACTCATAATCATGTGGAAAGTTAACCTAAGCTGTATCCATTAGGTTTGCAGTCAGGACTTTTGAGTACAATTGAAATGTATACTACTTTTATGTCAAAGCATTCTATTCACTGTGAAATCAACTTTTTTGTCTTTATGTGCATAGGTATGAAACAACTTTCAGACATCTCAGAATCATGTGGGAAGTTAACCTAAAGTGTTTCCATTAGGTTTGCAGTAAGTGCTTTGCTGTAAAATTGAAATGTATACTAATTGTATTGACTAAGCATTGCATGCACTGAGATAACAACTTTTTTGTGTTGATGTGTACAGCCATGAAACAGCTTTCGAACTACTCATAATCATGTGGAAAGTTAACCTAAGCTGTATCCATTAGGTTTGCAGTCAGGACTTTTGAGTACAATTGAAATGTATACTACTTTTATGTCAAAGCATTCTATTCACTGTGAAATCAACTTTTTTGTCTTTATGTGCACAAGTATGAAACAACTTTCAGACATCTCAGAATCATGTGGGAAGTTAACCTAAAGTGTTTCCATTAGGTTTGCAGTAAGTGCTTTGGTGGAAAATTGAAATGTATGCTATTTGTATTGTCTAAGCATTGCATGCACTGAGATAACAACTTTTTTGTGTTGATGTCTACAGCCATGAAACAACTTTCAAACTACTCATAATCATGTGGAAAGTTAACCTAAGGTGTTTCCATTAGGTTTGCAGTAAGAGCTTTGGTGTAAAATTGAAATGTATACTATTGGTATTGTCAAAGCTTTGCATGCACTGAGATAACAACTTTTTTGTGTTGATGTGTACAGCCATGAAACAACTTTCAAACTACTCATAATCATGTGGAAAGTTAACCTAAGGTGTTTCCATTAGGTTTGCAGTAAGTGCTTTGGTTTAAAAATGAAATGTATACTATTTGTATTGTCAAAGCTTTGCATGCACTGAGAAAAAACTTTTTTGTCTTTATGTGCACAGGTATGAAACAACTTTCAGACATCTCAGAATCATGTGGGAAGTTAACCTAAAGTGTTTCCATTAGGTTTGCAGTAAGTGCTTTGCTGTAAAATTGAAATGTATACTAATTGTATTGACTAAGCATTGCATGCACTGAGATAACAACTTTTTTGTGTTGATGTGTAACAGCCATGAAACAGCTTTCGAACTACTCATAATCATGTGGAAAGTTAACCTAAGCTGTATCCATTAGGTTTGCAGTCAGGACTTTTGAGTACAATTGAAATGTATACTACTTTTATGTCAAAGCATTCTATTCACTGTGAAAACAACTTTTTTGTCTTTATGTGCACAAGTATGAAACAACTTTCAGACATCTTAGAATCATGTGGGAAGTTAACCTAAAGTGTTTCCATTAGGTTTGCAGTAAGTACTTTACTGTAAAATTGAAATGTATACTAATTGTATTGTCTAAGCATTGCATGCACTGAGATAACAACTTTTTTGTGTTGATGTATACAGCCATGAAACAGCTTTCAAACTACTCATAATCATGTGGAAAGTTAACCTAAGCTGTATCCATTAGGTTTGCAGTCAGGACTTTTGAGTACAATTGAAATGTATACTACTTTTATGTCAAAGCATTCTATTCACTGTGAAATCAACATTTTTGTCTTTATGTGCACAGGTAAAAAACAACTTTCAGACATCTCAGAATCATGTGGGAAGTTAACCTAAAGTGTTTCCATTAGGTTTGCAGTAAGTGCTTTGGTGGAAAATTGAAATGTATGCTATTTGTATTGTCTAAGCATTGCATGCACTGAGATAACAACTTTTTTGTGTTGATGTCTACAGCCATGAAACAACTTTCAAACTACTCATAATGATGTGGAAAGTTAACCTAAGGTGTTTCCATTAGGTTTGCAGTAAGTGCTTTGGTGTAAAATTGAAATGTATACTATTGGTATTGTCAAAGCTTTGCATGCACTGAGAAAACAACTTTTTTGTCTTGATGTGCACACGTATGAATCAACTTTCAGACATCTCAGAATCATGTGGGAAGTTAATCTAAAGTGTTTCCATTAGATTTGCAGTAAGTGCTTTGGTGTAAAATTGAAATGTATACTATTTGTATTGTCTAAGCATTGCATGCACTGAGATAACAACTTTTTTGTGTTGATGTGTACAGCCAGGAAACAACTTTCAAACTACTAATAATCATGTGGGAAGTTAACCTTAGGTGTTTCCATTTGTTTGCAGTAAGTACTTTGGAGTAAAATTGAGATGTATACTACCTTAATGTCAGAGCATAGTAGCACTGGGAAAGAAACTTTTTTGTCTTGATGAACTGAGGCATGAAACAACTTTAAACCTGGTCATACTCATGTGGAAAGTTAACCTAAGGTGTTTCCATTAGGTTTGCAGTCAGGACTTTTGAGTACAATTGAAATGTATACTACTTTTATGTCAAAGCATTCTATTCACTGTGAAATCAACTTTTTTGTCTTTATGTGCATAGGTATGAAACAACTTTCAGACATCTCAGAATCATGTGGGAAGTTAACCTAAAGTGTTTCCATTAGGTTTGCAGTAAGTGCTTTGCTGTAAAATTGAAATGTATACTAATTGTATTGACTAAGCATTGCATGCACTCAGATAACAACTTTTTTGTGTTGATGTGTACAGCCATGAAACAGCTTTCGAACTACTCATAATCATGTGGAAAGTTAACCTAAGCTGTATCCATTAGGTTTGCAGTCAGGACTTTTGAGTACAATTGAAATGTATACTACTTTTATGTCAAAGCATTCTGTTCACTGTGAAATCAACTTTTTTGTCTTTATGTGCACAAGTATGAAAGAACTTTCAGACATCTCAGAATCATGTGGGAAGTTAACCTAAAGTGTTTCCATTAGGTTTGCAGTAAGTGCTTTGCTGTAAAATTGAAATGTATACTAATTGTATTGTCTAAGCATTGCATGCCCTGAGATAACAACTTTTTTGTGTTGATGTATACAGCCATGAAACAGCTTTCAAACTACTCATAATCATGTGGAAAGTTAACCTAAGCTGTATCCATTAGGTTTGCAGTCAGGACTTTTGAGTACAATTGTAATGTATACTACTTTTATGTCAAAGCATTCTATTCACTGTGAAATCAACATTTTTGTCTTTATGTGCACAGGTAAAAAACAACTTTCAGACATCTCAGAATCATGTGGGAAGTTAACCTAAAGTGTTTCCATTAGGTTTGCAGTAAGTGCTTTGGTGGAAAATTGAAATGTATGCTATTTGTATTGTCTAAGCATTGCATGCACTGAGATAACAGCTTTTTTGTCTTGATGTGCACAGGCATGAAACAACTTTCAGACATCTCAGAATCATGTGGGAAGTTAATCTAAGTTGTTTCCATTAGGTTTGCAGTAAGGACTTTGGTGTAAAATTGAAATGTATACTATTTGTATTCTCTAAGCATTGTATGCACTGAGATAGCAACTGTTTTGTGTTGATGTGTACAGCCATGAAACAACTTTCAAACTACTCATAATCATGTGAGAAGTTAACCTAAAGTGTTTCCATTAGGTTTGCAGTAAGTGCTTTGGTGTAAAAATGAAATGTATACTATTTGTATTGTCAAAGCTTTGCATGCACTGAGAAAACAACTTTTTTGTCTTTATCTGCACAGGTATGAAACAACTTTCAGACATCTCAGAATCATGTGGGAAGTTAACCTAAAGTGTTTCCATTAGGTTTGCAGTAAGTGCTTTGTTGTAAAATTGAAATGTATACTAATTGTATTGACTAAGCATTGCATGCACTGAGATAACAACTTTTTTGTGTTGATGTGTACAGCCATGAAACAGCTTTCGAACTACTCATAATCATGTGGAAAGTTAACCTAAGCTGTATCCATTAGGTTTGCAGTCAGGACTTTTGAGTACAATTGAAATGTATACTACTCTTATGTCAAAGCATTCTATTCACTGTGAAATCAACTTTTTTGTCTTTATGTGCACAAGTATGAAACAACTTTCAGACATCTCAGAATCATGTGGGAAGTTAACCTAAAGTGTTTCCATTAGGTTTGCAGTAAGTGCTTTGCTGTAAAATTGAAATGTATACTAATTGTATTGTCTAAGCATTGCATGCCCTGAGATAACAACTTTTTTGTGTTGATGTATACAGCCATGAAACAACTTTCAAACTACTCATAATGATGTGGAAAGTTAACCTAAGGTGTTTCCATTAGGTTTGCAGTAAGTGCTTTGGTGTAAAATTGAAATGTATACTATTGGAATTGTCAAAGCTTTGCATGCACTGAGAAAACAACTTTTTTGTCTTGATGTGCACACGTATGAATCAACTTTCAGACATCTCAGAATCATGTGGGAAGTTAATCTAAAGTGTTTCCATTAGATTTGCAGTAAGTGCTTTGGTGTAAAATTGAAATGTATACTATTTGTATTGTCTAAGCATTGCATGCACTGAGATAACAACTTTTTTGTGTTGATGTGTACAGCCAGGAAACAACTTTCAAACTACTAATAATCATGTGGGAAGTTAACCTTAGGTGTTTCCATTTGTTTGCAGTAAGTACTTTGGAGTAAAATTGAGATGTATACTACCTTAATGTCAGAGCATAGTAGCACTGAGAAAGAAACTTTTTTGTCTTGATGAACTGAGGCATGAAACTACTTTAAACCTGGTCATACTCAGGTGGAAAGTTAACCTAAGGTGTTTCCATTAGGTTTGCAGTCAGGACTTTTGAGTACAATTGAAATGTATACTACTTTTATGTCAAAGCATTCTATTCACTGTGAAATCAACTTTTTTGTCTCTATGTGCACAGGTATGAAAGAACTTTCAGACATCTCAGAATCATGTGGGAAGTTAACCTAAAGTGTTTCCATTAGTTTTGCAGTAAGTGCTTTGGTGTAAAATTGAAATGTATACTATTTGTATTGTCTAAGCATTACATGCACTGAGATAACAACTTTTTTGTGTTGATGTGTACAGCCAGGAAACAACTTTCAAACTACTAATAATCATGTGGGAAGTTAACCTAAGGTGTTTCCATTTGTTTGCAGTAAGTACTTTGGAGTAAAATTGAGATGTATACTACCTTAATGTCAGAGCATAGTAGCACTGAGAAAGAAACTTTTTTGTCTTGATGAACTGAGGCATGAAACAACTTTAAACCTGGTCATACTCATGTGGAAAATTAACCTAAGGTGTTTCCATTAGGTTTGCAGTCAGGACTTTTGAGTACAATTGAAATGTATACTACTTTTATGTCAAAGCATTCTATTCACTGTGAAATCAACTTTTTTGTCTTTATGTGCACAGGTATGAAACAACTTTCAGACATCTCAGAATCATGTGGGAAGTTAACCTAAAGTGTTTCCATTAGGTTTGCAGTAAGTGCTTTGTTGTAAAATTGAAATGTATACTAATTGTATTGACTAAGCATTGCATGCACTGAGATAACAACTTTTTTGTGTTGATGTGTACAGCCATGAAACAGCTTTCGAACTACTCATAATCATGTGGAAAGTTAACCTAAGCTGTATCCATTAGGTTTGCAGTCAGGACTTTTGAGTACAATTGAAATGTATACTACTCTTATGTCAAAGCATTGTATTCACTGTGAAATCAACTTTTTTGTCTTTATGTGCACAAGTATGAAACAACTTTCAGACATCTCAGAATCATGTGGGAAGTTAACCTAAGGTGTTTCCATTAGGTTTGCAGTAAGTGCTTTGCTGTAAAATTGAAATGTATACTAATTGTATTGTCTAAGCATTGCATGCCCTGAGATAACAACTTTTTTGTGTTGATGTATACAGCCATGAAACAGCTTTCAAACTACTCATAATCATGTGGAAAGTTAACCTAAGCTGTATCCATTAGGTTTGCAGTCAGGACTTTTGAGTACAATTGAAATGTATACTACTTTTATGTCAAAGCATTCTATTCACTGTGAAATCAACATTTTTGTCTTTATGTGCACAGGTAAAAAACAACTTTCAGACATCTCAGAATCATGTGGGAAGTTAACCTAAAGTGTTTCCATTAGGTTTGCAGTAAGTGCTTTGGTGGAAAATTGAAATGTATGCTATTTGTATTGTCTAAGCATTGCATGCACTGAGATAACAACTTTTTTGTGTTGATGTCTACAGCCATGAAACAACTTTCAAACTACTCATAATGATGTGGAAAGTTAACCTAAGGTGTTTCCATTAGGTTTGCAGTAAGTGCTTTGGTGTAAAATTGAAATGTATACTATTGGTATTGTCAAAGCTTTGCATGCACTGAGAAAACAACTTTTTTGTCTTGATGTGCACACGTATGAATCAACTTTCAGACATCTCAGAATCATGTGGGAAGTTAATCTAAAGTGTTTCCATTAGATTTGCAGTAAGTGCTTTGGTGTAAAATTGAAATGTATACTATTTGTATTGTCTAAGCATTGCATGCACTGAGATAACAACTTTTTTGTGTTGATGTGTACAGCCAGGAAACAACTTTCAAACTACTAATAATCATGTGGGAAGTTAACCTTAGGTGTTTCCATTTGTTTGCAGTAAGTACTTTGGAGTAAAATTGAGATGTATACTACCTTAATGTCAGAGCATAGTAGCACTGAGAAAGAAACTTTTTTGTCTTGATGAACTGAGGCATGAAACAACTTTAAACCTGGTCATACTCATGTGGAAAGTTAACCTAAGGTGTTTCCATTAGGTTTGCAGTCAGGACTTTTGAGTACAATTGAAATGTATACTACTTTTATGTCAAAGCATTCTATTCACTGTGAAATCAACTTTTTTGTCTTTATGTGCATAGGTATGAAACAACTTTCAGACATCTCAGAATCATGTGGGAAGTTAACCTAAAGTGTTTCCATTAGGTTTGCATTAAGTGCTTTGCTGTAAAATTGAAATGTATACTAATTGTATTGACTAAGCATTGCATGCACTGAGATAACAACTTTTTTGTGTTGATGTGTACAGCCATGAAACAGCTTTCGAACTACTCATAATCATGTGGAAAGTTAACCTAAGCTGTATCCATTAGGTTTGCAGTCAGGACTTTTGAGTACAATTGAAATGTATACTACTTTTATGTCAAAGCATTCTATTCACTGTGAAATCAACTTTTTTGTCTTTATGTGCACAAGTATGAAACAACTTTCAGACATCTCAGAATCATGTGGGAAGTTAACCTAAAGTGTTTCCATTAGGTTTGCAGTAAGTGCTTTGGTGGAAAATTGAAATGTATGCTATTTGTATTGTCTAAGCATTGCATGCACTGAGATAACAACTTTTTTGTGTTGATGTCTACAGCCATGAAACAACTTTCAAACTACTCATAATCATGTGGAAAGTTAACCTAAGGTGTTTCCATTAGGTTTGCAGTAAGAGCTTTGGTGTAAAATTGAAATGTATACTATTGGTATTGTCAAAGCTTTGCATGCACTGAGATAACAACTTTTTTGTGTTGATGTGTACAGCCATGAAACAACTTTCAAACTACTCATAATCATGTGGAAAGTTAACCTAAGGTGTTTCCATTAGGTTTGCAGTAAGTGCTTTGGTTTAAAAATGAAATGTATACTATTTGTATTGTCAAAGCTTTGCATGCACTGAGAAAACAACTTTTTTGTCTTTATGTGCACAGGTATGAAACAACTTTCAGACATCTCAGAATCATGTGGGAAGTTAACCTAAAGTGTTTCCATTAGGTTTGCAGTAAGTGCTTTGCTGTAAAATTGAAATGTATACTAATTGTATTGACTAAGCATTGCATGCACTGAGATAACAACTTTTTTGTGTTGATGTGTAACAGACATGAAACAGCTTTCGAACTACTCATAATCATGTGGAAAGTTAACCTAAGCTGTATCCATTAGGTTTGCAGTCAGGACTTTTGAGTACAATTGAAATGTATACTACTTTTATGTCAAAGCATTCTATTCACTGTGAAATCAACTTTTTTGTCTTTATGTGCACAAGTATGAAACAACTTTCAGACATCTTAGAATCATGTGGGAAGTTAACCTAAAGTGTTTCCATTAGGTTTGCAGTAAGTACTTTACTGTAAAATTGAAATGTATACTAATTGTATTGTCTAAGCATTGCATGCACTGAGATAACAACTTTTTTGTGTTGATGTATACAGCCATGAAACAGCTTTCAAACTACTCATAATCATGTGGAAAGTTAACCTAAGCTGTATCCATTAGGTTTGCAGTCAGGACTTTTGAGTAGAATTGAAATGTATACTACTTTTATGTCAAAGCATTCTATTCACTGTGAAATCAACATTTTTGTCTTTATGTGCACAGGTAAAAAACAACTTTCAGACATCTCAGAATCATGTGGGAAGTTAACCTAAAGTGTTTCCATTAGGTTTGCAGTAAGTGCTTTGCTGTAAAATTGAAATGTATACTAATTGTATTGTCTAAGCATTGCATGCACTGAGATAACAACTTTTTTGTGTTGATGTGTACAGCCATGAAACAACTTTCAAACTACTCATAATGATGTGGAAAGTTAACCTAAGGTGTTTCCATTAGGTTTGCAGTAAGTACTTTGGTGTAAAATTGAAATGTATACTATTGGTATTGTCAAAGCTTTGCATGCACTGAGAAAACAACTTTTTTGTCTTGATGTGCACACGTATGAATCAACTTTCAGACATCTCAGAATCATGTGGGAAGTTAATCTAAAGTGTTTCCATTAGATTTGCAGTAAGTGCTTTGGTGTAAAATTGAAATGTATACTATTTGTATTGTCTAAGCATTGCATGCACTGAGATAACAACTTTTTTGTGTTGATGTGTACAGCCAGGAAACAACTTTCAAACTACTAATAATCATGTGGGAAGTTAACCTTAGGTGTTTCCATTTGTTTGCAGTAAGTACTTTGGAGTAAAATTGAGATGTATACTACCTTAATGTCAGAGCATAGTAGCACTGAGAAATAAACTTTTTTGTCTTGATGAACTGAGGCATGAAACAACTTTAAACCTAGTCATACTCATGTGGAAAGTTAACCTAAGGTGTTTCCATTAGGTTTGCAGTCAGGACTTTTGAGTACAATTGAAATGTATACTACTTTTATGTCAAAGCATTCTATTCACTGAGAAAACAACTTTTTTGTCTTTATGTGCACAGGTATGAAACAACTTTCAGACATCTCAGAATCATGTGGGAAGTTAACCTAAAGTGTTTCCATTAGGTTTGCAGTAAGTGCTTTGCTGGTAAATTGAAATGTATACTAATTGTATTGACTAAGCATTGCATGCACTGAGATAACAACTTTTTTGTGTTGATGTGTACAGCCATGAAACAGCTTTCGAACTACTCATAATCATGTGGAAAGTTAACCTAAGCTGTATCCATTAGGTTTGCAGTCAGGACTTTTGAGTACAATTGAAATGTATACTACTTTTATGTCAAAGCATTCTATTCACTGTGAAATCAACATTTTTGTCTTTATGTGCACAGGGAAAAAACAACTTTCAGACATCTCAGAATCATGTGGGAAGTTAACCTAAAGTGTTTCCATTAGGTTTGCAGTAAGTGCTTTGGTGGAAAATTGAAATGTATGCTATTTGTATTGTCTAAGCATTGCATGCACTGAGATAACAACTTTTTTGTGTTGATGTCTACAGCCATGAAACAACTTTCAAACTACTCATAATGATGTGGAAAGTTAACCTAAGGTGTTTCCATTAGGTTTGCAGTAAGTGCTTTGGTGTAAAATTGAAATGTATACTATTGGTATTGTCAAAGCTTTGCATGCACTGAGAAAACAACTTTTTTGTCTTGATGTGCACACGTATGAATCAACTTTCAGACATCTCAGAATCATGTGGGAAGTTAATCTAAAGTGTTTCCATTAGATTTGCAGTAAGTGCTTTGGTGTAAAATTGAAATGTATACTATTTGTATTGTCTAAGCATTGCATGCACTGAGATAACAACTTTTTTGTGTTGATGTGTACAGCCAGGAAACAACTTTCAAACTACTAATAATCATGTGGGAAGTTAACCTTAGGTGTTTCCATTTGTTTGCAGTAAGTACTTTGGAGTAAAATTGAGATGTATACTACCTTAATGTCAGAGCATAGTAGCACTGAGAAAGAAACTTTTTTGTCTTGATGAACTGAGGCATGAAACAACTTTAAACCTGGTCATACTCATGTGGAAAGTTAACCTAAGGTGTTTCCATTAGGTTTGCAGTCAGGACTTTTGAGTACAATTGAAATGTATACTACTTTTATGTCAAAGCATTCTATTCACCGTGAAATCAACTTTTTTGTCTTTATGTGCATAGGTATGAAACAACTTTCAGACATCTCAGAATCATGTGGGAAGTTAACCTAAAGTGTTTCCATTAGGTTTGCAGTAAGTGCTTTGCTGTAAAATTGAAATGTATACTAATTGTATTGACTAAGCATTGCATGCACTGAGATAACAACTTTTTTGTGTTGATGTGTACAGCCATGAAACAGCTTTCGAACTACTCATAATCATGTGGAAAGTTAACCTAAGCTGTATCCATTAGGTTTGCAGTCAGGACTTTTGAGTACAATTGAAATGTATACTACTTTTATGTCAAAGCATTCTATTCACTGTGAAATCAACTTTTTTGTCTTTATGTGCACAAGTATGAAACAACTTTCAGACATCTCAGAATCATGTGGGAAGTTAACCTAAAGTGTTTCCATTAGGTTTGCAGTAAGTGCTTTGGTGGAAAATTGAAATGTATGCTATTTGTATTGTCTAAGCATTGCATGCACTGAGATAACAACTTTTTTGTGTTGATGTCTACAGCCATGAAACAACTTTCAAACTACTCATAATCATGTGGAAAGTTAACCTAAGGTGTTTCCATTAGGTTTGCAGTAAGAGCTTTGGTGTAAAATTGAAATGTATACTATTGGTATTGTCAAAGCTTTGCATGCACTGAGATAACAACTTTTTTGTGTTGATGTGTACAGCCATGAAACAACTTTCAAACTACTCATAATCATGTGGAAAGTTAACCTAAGGTGTTTCCATTAGGTTTGCAGTAAGTGCTTTGGTTTAAAAATGAAATGTATACTATTTGTATTGTCAAAGCTTTGCATGCACTGAGAAAACAACTTTTTTGTCTTTATGTGCACAGGTATGAAACAACTTTCAGACATCTCAGAATCATGTGGGAAGTTAACCTAAAGTGTTTCCATTAGGTTTGCAGTAAGTGCTTTGCTGTAAAATTGAAATGTATACTAATTGTATTGACTAAGCATTGCATGCACTGAGATAACAACTTTTTTGTGTTGATGTGTAACAGCCATGAAACAGCTTTCGAACTACTCATAATCATGTGGAAAGTTAACCTAAGCTGTATCCATTAGGTTTGCAGTCAGGACTTTTGAGTACAATTGAAATGTATACTACTTTTATGTCAAAGCATTCTATTCACTGTGAAATCAACTTTTTTGTCTTTATGTGCACAGGTATGAAACAACTTTCAGACATCTCAGAATCATGTGGGAAGTTAATCTAAGTTGTTTCCATTAGGTTTGCAGTAAGGACTTTGGTGTAAAATTGAAATGTATACTATTTCTATTCTCTAAGCATTGCATGCACTGAGATAGCAACTGTTTTGTGTTGATGTGTACAGCCATGAAACAACTTTCAAACTACTCATAATCATGTGAGAAGTTAACCTAAAGTGTTTCCATTAGGTTTGCAGTAAGTGCTTTGGTGTAAAAATGAAATGTATACTATTTGTATTGTCAAAGCTTTGCATGCACTGAGAAAACAACTTTTTTGTCTTTATGTGCACAGGTATGAAACAACTTTCAGACATCTCAGAATCATGTGGGAAGTTAACCTAAAGTGTTTCCATTAGGTTTGCAGTAAGTGCTTTGTTGTAAAATTGAAATGTATACTAATTGTATTGACTAAGCATTGCATGCACTGAGATAACAACTTTTTTGTGTTGATGTGTACAGCCATGAAACAGCTTTCGAACTACTCATAATCATGTGGAAAGTTAACCTAAGCTGTATCCATTAGGTTTGCAGTCAGGACTTTTGAGTACAATTGAAATGTATACTACTCTTATGTCAAAGCATTCTATTCACTGTGAAATCAACTTTTTTGTCTTTATGTGCACAAGTATGAAACAACTTTCAGACATCTCAGAATCATGTGGGAAGTTAACCTAAAGTGTTTCCATTAGGTTTGCAGTAAGTGCTTTGCTGTAAAATTGAAATGTATACTAATTGTATTGTCTAAGCATTGCATGCCCTGAGATAACAACTTTTTTGTGTTGATGTATACAGCCATGAAACAGCTTTCAAACTACTCATAATCATGTGGAAAGTTAACCTAAGCTGTATCCATTAGGTTTGCAGTCAGGACTTTTGAGTACAATTGAAATGTATACTACTTTTATGTCAAAGCATTCTATTCACTGTGAAATCAACATTTTTGTCTTTATGTGCACAGGTAAAAAACAACTTTCAGACATCTCAGAATCATGTGGGAAGTTAACCTAAAGTGTTTCCATTAGGTTTGCAGTAAGTGCTTTGGTGGAAAATTGAAATGTATGCTATTTGTATTCTCTAAGCATTGCATGCACTGAGATAACAACTTTTTTGTGTTGATGTGTACAGCCATGAAACAACTTTCAAACTACTCATAATCATGTGGAAAGTTAACCTAAGGTGTTTCCATTTGATTGCAGTAAGTACTTTGGAGTAAAATTGAGATGTATACTACCTTAATGTCAGAGCATAGTAGCTCTGAGAAATAAACTTTTTTGTCTTGATGAACTGAGGCATGAAACAACTTTAAACCTAGTCATACTCATGTGGAACGTTAACCTAAGGTGTTTCCATTAGGTTTGCAGTCAGGACTTTTGAGTACAATTGAAATGTATACTACTTTTATGTCAAAGCATTCTATTCACTGAGATAACAACTTTTTTGTGTTGATGTGTACAGCCATGAAACAACTTTCAAACTACTCATAATCATGTGGAAAGTTAACCTAAGGTGTTTCCATTAGGTTTGCAGTAAGTGCTTTGGTGTAAAAATGAAATGTATACTATTTGTATTGTCAAAGCTTTGCATGCACTGAGAAAACAACTTTTTTGTCTTTATGTGCACAGGTATGAAACAACTTTCAGACATCTCAGAATCATGTGGAAAGTTAACCTAAGGTGTTTCCATTAGGTTTGCAGTAAGTGCTTTGGTGTAAAATTGAAATGTATTCTATATGTATTGTAAAAGCATTGCATGCACTGAGAAAACAACTTTTTTGTCTTGATGTGCACAGGTATGAAACAACTTTCAGACATCTCAGAATCATGTGGGAAGTTAATCTAAGTTGTTTCCATTAGGTTTGCAGTAAGGACTTTGGTGTAAAATTGAAATGTATACTATTTGTATTCTCTAAGCATTGCATGCACTGAGATAGCAACTGTTTTGTGTTGATGTGTACAGCCATGAAACAACTTTCAAACTACTCATAATCATGTGAGAAGTTAACCTAAAGTGTTTCCATTAGGTTTGCAGTAAGTGCTTTGGTGTAAAAATGAAATGTATACTATTTGTATTGTCAAAGCTTTGCATGCACTGAGAAAACAACTTTTTTGTCTTTATGTGCACAGGTATGAAACAACTTTCAGACATCTCAGAATCATGTGGGAAGTTAACCTAAAGTGTTTCCATTAGGTTTGCAGTAAGTGCTTTGTTGTAAAATTGAAATGTATACTAATTGTATTGACTAAGCATTGCATGCACTGAGATAACAACTTTTTTGTGTTGATGTGTACAGCCATGAAACAGCTTTCGAACTACTCATAATCATGTGGAAAGTTAACCTAAGCTGAATCCATTAGGTTTGCAGTCAGGACTTTTGAGTACAATTGAAATGTATACTACTTTTATGTCAAAGCATTCTATTCACTGTGAAATCAACATTTTTGTCTTTATGTGCACAGGTAAAAAACAACTTTCAGACATCTCAGAATCATGTGGGAAGTTAACCTAAAGTGTTTCAATTAGGTTTGCAGTAAGTGCTTTGGTGGAAAATTGAAATGTATGCTATTTGTATTGTCTAAGCATTGCATGCACTGAGATAACAACTTTTTTGTGTTGATGTGTACAGCCATGAAACAACTTTCAAACTACTCATAATGATGTGGAAAGTTAACCTAAGGTGTTTCCATTAGGTTTGCAGTAAGTGCTTTGGTGTAAAATTGAAATGTATACTATTGGTATTGTCAAAGCTTTGCATGCACTGAGAAAACAACTTTTTTGTCTTGATGTGTACAGGTATGAATCAACTTTCAGACATCTCAGAATCATGTGAGAAGTTAATCTAAAGTGTTTCCATTAGATTTGCAGTAAGTGCTTTGGTGTAAAATTGAAATGTATACTATTTGTATTGTCTAAGCATTGCATGCACTGAGTTAACAACTTTTTTGTGTTGATGTGTACAGCCATGAAACAACATTCAAACTACTCATAATCATGTGGAAAGTTAACCTAAGGTGTTTCCATTAGGTTTGCAGTCAGGACTTTTGAGTACAATTGAAATGTATACTACTTTTATGTCAAAGCATTCTATTCACTGTGAAATCAACTTTTTTGTCTTTATGTGCACAGGTATGAAACAACTTTCAGACATCTCAGAATCATGTGGGAAGTTCACTTAAAGTGTTTCCATTAGTTTTGCAGTAAGTGCTTTGGTGTAAAATTGAAATGTATACTATTTGTATTGTCTAAGCATTGCATGCACTGAGTTAACAACTTTTTTGTGTTGATGTGTACAGCCATGAAACAACTTTCAAACTACTCATAATGATGTGGAAAGTTAACCTAAGGTGTTTCCATTAGGTTTGCAGTAAGTGCTTTGGTGTAAAATTGAAATGTATACTATTGGTATTGTCAAAGCTTTGCATGCACTGAGAAAACAACTTTTTTGTCTTGATGTGCATACGTATGAATCAACTTTCAGACATCTCAGAATCATGTGGGAAGTTAATCTAAAGTGTTTCCATTAGATTTGCAGTAAGTGCTTTGGTGTAAAATTGAAATGTATACTATTTGTATTGTCTAAGCATTGCATGCACTGAGATAACAACTTTTTTGTGTTGATGTGTACAGCCAGGAAACAACTTTCAAACTACTAATAATCATGTGGGAAGTTAACCTTAGGTGTTTCCATTTGTTTGCAGTAAGTACTTTGGAGTAAAATTGAGATGTATACTACCTTAATGTCAGAGCATAGTAGCACTGAGAAATAAACTTTTTTGTCTTGATGAACTGAGGCATGAAACAACTTTAAACCTAGTCATACTCATGTGGAAAGTTAACCTAAGGTGTTTCCATTAGGTTTGCAGTCAGGACTTTTGAGTACAATTGAAATGTATACTACTTTTATGTCAAAGCATTCTATTCACTGAGAAAACAACTTTTTTGTCCTTATGTGCACAGGTATGAAACAACTTTCAGACATCTCAGAATCATGTGGGAAGTTAACCTAAAGTGTTTCCATTAGGTTTGCAGTAAGTGCTTTGCTGGTAAATTGAAATGTATACTAATTGTATTGACTAAGCATTGCATGCACTGAGATAACAACTTTTTTGTGTTGATGTGTACAGCCATGAAACAGCTTTCGAACTACTCATAATCATGTGGAAAGTTAACTTAAGCTGTATCCATTAGGTTTGCAGTCAGGACTTTTGAGTACAATTGAAATGTATACTACTTTTATGTCAAAGCATTCTATTCACTGTGAAATCAACTTTTTTGTCTTTATGTACACAAGTATGAAACAACTTTCAGACATCTCAGAATCATGTGGGAAGTTAACCTAAAGTGTTTCCATTAGGTTTGCAGTAAGTGCTTTGCTGTAAAATTGAAATGTATACTAATTGTATTGTCTAAGCATTGCATGCCCTGAGATAACAACTTTTTTGTGTTGATGTATACAGCCATGAAACAGCTTTCAAACTACTCATAATCATGTGGAAAGTTAACCTAAGCTGTATCCATTAGGTTTGCAGTCAGGACTTTTGAGTACAATTGAAATGTATACTACTTTTATGTCAAAGCATTCTATTCACTGTGAAATCAACATTTTTGTCTTTATGTGCACAGGTAAAAAACAACTTTCAGACATCTCAGAATCATGTGGGAAGTTAACCTAAAGTGTTTCCATTAGGTTTGCAGTAAGTGCTTTGGTGGAAAATTGAAATGTATGCTATTTGTATTGTCTAAGCATTGCATGCACTGAGATAACAACTTTTTTGTGTTGATGTCTACAGCCATGAAACAACTTTCAAACTACTCATAATGATGTGGAAAGTTAACCTAAGGTGTTTCCATTAGGTTTGCAGTAAGTGCTTTGGTGTAAAATTGAAATGTATACTATTGGTATTGTCAAAGCTTTGCATGCACTGAGAAAACAACTTTTTTGTCTTGATGTGCACACGTATGAATCAACTTTCAGACATCTCAGAATCATGTGGGAAGTTAATCTAAAGTGTTTCCATTAGATTTGCAGTAAGTGCTTTGGTGTAAAATTGAAATGTATACTATTTGTATTGTCTAAGCATTGCATGCACTGAGATAACAACTTTTTTGTGTTGATGTGTACAGCCAGGAAACAACTTTCAAACTACTAATAATCATGTGGGAAGTTAACCTTAGGTGTTTCCATTTGTTTGCAGTAAGTACTTTGGAGTAAAATTGAGATGTATACTACCTTAATGTCAGAGCATAGTAGCACTGAGAAAGAAACTTTTTTGTCTTGATGAACTGAGGCATGAAACAACTTTAAACCTGGTCATACTCATGTGGAAAGTTAACCTAAGGTGTTTCCATTAGGTTTGCAGTCAGGACTTTTGAGTACAATTGAAATGTATACTACTTTTATGTCAAAGCATTCTATTCACCGTGAAATCAACTTTTTTGTCTTTATGTGCATAGGTATGAAACAACTTTCAGACATCTCAGAATCATGTGGGAAGTTAACCTAAAGTGTTTCCATTAGGTTTGCAGTAAGTGCTTTGCTGTAAAATTGAAATGTATACTAATTGTATTGACTAAGCATTGCATGCACTGAGATAACAACTTTTTTGTGTTGATGTGTACAGCCATGAAACAGCTTTCGAACTACTCATAATCATGTGGAAAGTTAACCTAAGCTGTATCCATTAGGTTTGCAGTCAGGACTTTTGAGTACAATTGAAATGTATACTACTTTTATGTCAAAGCATTCTATTCACTGTGAAATCAACTTTTTTGTCTTTATGTGCACAAGTATGAAACAACTTTCAGACATCTCAGAATCATGTGGGAAGTTAACCTAAAGTGTTTCCATTAGGTTTGCAGTAAGTGCTTTGGTGGAAAATTGAAATGTATGCTATTTGTATTGTCTAAGCATTGCATGCACTGAGATAACAACTTTTTTGTGTTGATGTCTACAGCCATGAAACAACTTTCAAACTACTCATAATCATGTGGAAAGTTAACCTAAGGTGTTTCCATTAGGTTTGCAGTAAGAGCTTTGGTGTAAAATTGAAATGTATACTATTGGTATTGTCAAAGCTTTGCATGCACTGAGATAACAACTTTTTTGTGTTGATGTGTACAGCCATGAAACAACTTTCAAACTACTCATAATCATGTGGAAAGTTAACCTAAGGTGTTTCCATTAGGTTTGCAGTAAGTGCTTTGGTTTAAAAATGAAATGTATACTATTTGTATTGTCAAAGCTTTGCATGCACTGAGAAAACAACTTTTTTGTCTTTATGTGCACAGGTATGAAACAACTTTCAGACATCTCAGAATCATGTGGGAAGTTAACCTAAAGTGTTTCCATTAGGTTTGCAGTAAGTGCTTTGCTGTAAAATTGAAATGTATACTAATTGTATTGACTAAGCATTGCATGCACTGAGATAACAACTTTTTTGTGTTGATGTGTAACAGCCATGAAACAGCTTTCGAACTACTCATAATCATGTGGAAAGTTAACCTAAGCTGTATCCATTAGGTTTGCAGTCAGGACTTTTGAGTACAATTGAAATGTATACTACTTTTATGTCAAAGCATTCTATTCACTGTGAAATCAACTTTTTTGTCTTTATGTGCACAGGTATGAAACAACTTTCAGACATCTCAGAATCATGTGGGAAGTTAATCTAAGTTGTTTCCATTAGGTTTGCAGTAAGGACTTTGGTGTAAAATTGAAATGTATACTATTTCTATTCTCTAAGCATTGCATGCACTGAGATAGCAACTGTTTTGTGTTGATGTGTACAGCCATGAAACAACTTTCAAACTACTCATAATCATGTGAGAAGTTAACCTAAAGTGTTTCCATTAGGTTTGCAGTAAGTGCTTTGGTGTAAAAATGAAATGTATACTATTTGTATTGTCAAAGCTTTGCATGCACTGAGAAAACAACTTTTTTGTCTTTATGTGCACAGGTATGAAACAACTTTCAGACATCTCAGAATCATGTGGGAAGTTAACCTAAAGTGTTTCCATTAGGTTTGCAGTAAGTGCTTTGTTGTAAAATTGAAATGTATACTAATTGTATTGACTAAGCATTGCATGCACTGAGATAACAACTTTTTTGTGTTGATGTGTACAGCCATGAAACAGCTTTCGAACTACTCATAATCATGTGGAAAGTTAACCTAAGCTGTATCCATTAGGTTTGCAGTCAGGACTTTTGAGTACAATTGAAATGTATACTACTCTTATGTCAAAGCATTCTATTCACTGTGAAATCAACTTTTTTGTCTTTATGTGCACAAGTATGAAACAACTTTCAGACATCTCAGAATCATGTGGGAAGTTAACCTAAAGTGTTTCCATTAGGTTTGCAGTAAGTGCTTTGCTGTAAAATTGAAATGTATACTAATTGTATTGTCTAAGCATTGCATGCCCTGAGATAACAACTTTTTTGTGTTGATGTATACAGCCATGAAACAGCTTTCAAACTACTCATAATCATGTGGAAAGTTAACCTAAGCTGTATCCATTAGGTTTGCAGTCAGGACTTTTGAGTACAATTGAAATGTATACTACTTTTATGTCAAAGCATTCTATTCACTGTGAAATCAACATTTTTGTCTTTATGTGCACAGGTAAAAAACAACTTTCAGACATCTCAGAATCATGTGGGAAGTTAACCTAAAGTGTTTCCATTAGGTTTGCAGTAAGTGCTTTGGTGGAAAATTGAAATGTATGCTATTTGTATTGTCTAAGCATTGCATGCACTGAGATAACAACTTTTTTGTGTTGATGTGTACAGCCATGAAACAACTTTCAAACTACTCATAATCATGTGGAAAGTTAACCTAAGGTGTTTCCATTTGATTGCAGTAAGTACTTTGGAGTAAAATTGAGATGTATACTACCTTAATGTCAGAGCATAGTAGCTCTGAGAAATAAACTTTTTTGTCTTGATGAACTGAGGCATGAAACAACTTTAAACCTAGTCATACTCATGTGGAACGTTAACCTAAGGTGTTTCCATTAGGTTTGCAGTCAGGACTTTTGAGTACAATTGAAATGTATACTACTTTTATGTCAAAGCATTCTATTCACTGAGATAACAACTTTTTTGTGTTGATGTGTACAGCCATGAAACAACTTTCAAACTACTCATAATCATGTGGAAAGTTAACCTAAGGTGTTTCCATTAGGTTTGCAGTAAGTGCTTTGGTGTAAAAATGAAATGTATACTATTTGTATTGTCAAAGCTTTGCATGCACTGAGAAAACAACTTTTTTGTCTTTATGTGCACAGGTATGAAACAACTTTCAGACATCTCAGAATCATGTGGAAAGTTAACCTAAGGTGTTTCCATTAGGTTTGCAGTAAGTGCTTTGGTGTAAAATTGAAATGTATTCTATATGTATTGTAAAAGCATTGCATGCACTGAGAAAACAACTTTTTTGTCTTGATGTGCACAGGTATGAAACAACTTTCAGACATCTCAGAATCATGTGGGAAGTTAATCTAAGTTGTTTCCATTAGGTTTGCAGTAAGGACTTTGGTGTAAAATTGAAATGTATACTATTTGTATTCTCTAAGCATTGCATGCACTGAGATAGCAACTGTTTTGTGTTGATGTGTACAGCCATGAAACAACTTTCAAACTACTCATAATCATGTGAGAAGTTAACCTAAAGTGTTTCCATTAGGTTTGCAGTAAGTGCTTTGGTGTAAAAATGAAATGTATACTATTTGTATTGTCAAAGCTTTGCATGCACTGAGAAAACAACTTTTTTGTCTTTATGTGCACAGGTATGAAACAACTTTCAGACATCTCAGAATCATGTGGGAAGTTAACCTAAAGTGTTTCCATTAGGTTTGCAGTAAGTGCTTTGTTGTAAAATTGAAATGTATACTAATTGTATTGACTAAGCATTGCATGCACTGAGATAACAACTTTTTTGTGTTGATGTGTACAGCCATGAAACAGCTTTCGAACTACTCATAATCATGTGGAAAGTTAACCTAAGCTGAATCCATTAGGTTTGCAGTCAGGACTTTTGAGTACAATTGAAATGTATACTACTTTTATGTCAAAGCATTCTATTCACTGTGAAATCAACATTTTTGTCTTTATGTGCACAGGTAAAAAACAACTTTCAGACATCTCAGAATCATGTGGGAAGTTAACCTAAAGTGTTTCAATTAGGTTTGCAGTAAGTGCTTTGGTGGAAAATTGAAATGTATGCTATTTGTATTGTCTAAGCATTGCATGCACTGAGATAACAACTTTTTTGTGTTGATGTGTACAGCCATGAAACAACTTTCAAACTACTCATAATGATGTGAGAAGTTAACCTAAAGTGTTTCCATTAGGTTTGCAGTAAGTGCTTTGGTGTAAAAATGAAATGTATACTATTTGTATTGTCAAAGCTTTGCATGCACTGAGAAAACAACTTTTTTGTCTTTATGTGCACAGGTATGAAACAACTTTCAGACATCTCAGAATCATGTGGGAAGTTAACCTAAAGTGTTTCCATTAGGTTTGCAGTAAGTGCTTTGTTGTAAAATTGAAATGTATACTAATTGTATTGACTAAGCATTGCATGCACTGAGATAACAACTTTTTTGTGTTGATGTGTACAGCCATGAAACTTTAAACCTGGTCATACTCATGTGGAAAGTTAACCTAAGGTGTTTCCATTAGGTTTGCAGTCAGGACTTTTGAGTACAATTGAAATGTATACTACTTTTATGTCAAAGCATTCTATTCACTGTGAAATCAACTTTTTTGTCTTTATGTGCATAGGTATGAAACAACTTTCAGACATCTCAGAATCATGTGGGAAGTTAACCTAAAGTGTTTCCATTAGGTTTGCAGTAAGTGCTTTGGTGGAAAATTGAAATGTATGCTATTTGTATTGTCTAAGCATTGCATGCACTGAGATAACAACTTTTTTGTGTTGATGTCTACAGCCATGAAACAACTTTCAAACTACTCATAATCATGTGGAAAGTTAACCTAAGGTGTTTCCATTAGGTTTGCAGTAAGAGGTTTGGTGTAAAATTGAAATGTATACTATTGGTATTGTCAAAGCTTTGCATGCACTGAGATAACAACTTTTTTGTGTTGATGTGTACAGCCATGAAACAACTTTCAAACTACTCATAATCATGTGGAAAGTTAACCTAAGGTGTTTCCATTAGGTTTGCAGTAAGTGCTTTGGTTTAAAAATGAAATGTATACTACCTTAATGTCAGAGCATAGTAGCACTGAGAAATAAACTTTTTTGTCTTGATGAACTGAGGCATGAAACAACTTTAAACCTAGTGATACTCATGTGGAAAGTTAACCTAAGGTGTTTCCATTAGGTTTGCAGTCAGGACTTTTGAGTACAATTGAAATGTATACTACTTTTATGTCAAAGCATTCTATTCACTGAGATAACAACTTTTTTGTGTTGATGTGTACAGCCATGAAACAACTTTCAAACTACTCATAATCATGTGGAAAGTTAACCTAAGGTGTTTCCATTAGGTTTGCAGTAAGTGCTTTGGTGTAAAAATGAAATGTATACTATTTGTATTGTCAAAGCTTTGCATGCACTGAGAAAACAACTTTTTTGTCTTTATGTGCACAGGTATGAAACAACTTTCAGACATCTCAGAATCATGTGGAAAGTTAACCTAAGGTGTTTCCATTAGGTTTGCAGTAAGTGCTTTGGTGTAAAATTGAAATGTATTCTATATGTATTGTAAAAGCATTGCATGCACTGAGAAAACAACTTTTTTGTCTTGATGTGCACAGGTATGAAACAACTTTCAGACATCTCAGAATCATGTGGGAAGTTAATCTAAGTTGTTTCCATTAGGTTTGCAGTAAGGACTTTGGTGTAAAATTGAAATGTATACTATTTGTATTCTCTAAGCATTGCATGCACTGAGATAGCAACTGTTTTGTGTTGATGTGTACAGCCATGAATCAACTTTCAAACTACTCATAATCATGTGAGAAGTTAACCTAAAGTGTTTCCATTAGGTTTGCAGTAAGTGCTTTGGTGTAAAAATGAAATGTATACTATTTGTATTGTCAAAGCTTTGCATGCACTGAGAAAACAACTTTTTTGTCTTTATGTGCACAGGTATGAAACAACTTTCAGACATCTCAGAATCATGTGGGAAGTTAACCTAAAGTGTTTCCATTAGGTTTGCAGTAAGTTATTTGTTGTAAAATTGAAATGTATACTAATTGTATTGACTAAGCATTGCATGCACTGAGATAACAACTTTTTTGTGTTGATGTGTACAGCCATGAAACAGCTTTCGAACTACTCATAATCATGTGGAAAGTTAACCTAAGCTGTATCCATTAGGTTTGCAGTCAGGACTTTTGAGTACAATTGAAATGTATACTACTTTTATGTCAAAGCATTCTATTCACTGTGAAATCAACATTTTTGTCTTTATGTGCACAGGTAAAAAACAACTTTCAGACATCTCAGAATCATGTGGGAAGTTAACCTAAAGTGTTTCAATTAGGTTTGCAGTAAGTGCTTTGGTGGAAAATTGAAATATATGCTATTTGTATTGTCTAAGCATTGCATGCACTGAGATAACAACTTTTTTGTGTTGATGTGTACAGCCATGAAACAACTTTCAAACTACTCATAATGATGTGGAAAGTTAACCTAAGGTGTTTCCATTAGGTTTGCAGTAAGTGCTTTGGTGTAAAATTGAAATGTATACTATTTGTATTGTCTAAGCATTGCATGCACTGAGTTAACAACTTTTTTGTGTTGATGTGTACAGCCATGAAACAACTTTCAAACTACTCATAATCATGTGGAAAGTTAACCTAAGGTGTTTCCATTTGATTGCAGTAAGTACTTTGGAGTAAAATTGAGATGTATACTACCTTAATGTCAGAGCATAGTAGCACTGAGAAATAAACTTTTTTGTCTTTATGAACTGAGGCATGAAAGAACTTTAAACCTAGTCATACTCATGTGGAAAGTTAACCTAAGGTGTTTCCATTAGGTTTGCAGTCAGGACTTTTGAGTACAATTGAAATGTATACTACTTTTATGTCAAAGCATTCTATTCACTGAGATAACAACTTTTTTGTGTTGATGTGTACAGCCATGAAACAACTTTCAAACTACTCATAATCATGTGGAAAGTTAACCTAAGGTGTTTCCATTAGGTTTGCAGTAAGTGCTTTGGTGTAAAAATGAAATGTATACTATTTGTATTGTCAAAGCTTTGCATGCACTGAGAAAACAACTTTTTTGTCTTTATGTGCACAGGTATGAAACAACTTTCAGACATCTCAGAATCATGTGGAAAGTTAACCTAAGGTGTTTCCATTAGGTTTGCAGTAAGTGCTTTGGTGTAAAATTGAAATGTATTCTATATGTATTGTAAAAGCATTGCATGCACTGAGAAAACAACTTTTTTGTCTTTATGTGCACAGGTATGAAACAACTTTCAGACATCTCAGAATCATGTGGGAAGTTAACCTAAAGTGTTTCCATTAGGTTTGCAGTAAGGGCTTTGTTGTAAAATTGAAATGTATACTAATTGTATTGACTAAGCACTGCATGCACTGAGATAACAACTTTTTTGTGTTGATGTGTACAGCCATGAAACAGCTTTCGAACTACTCATAATCATGTGGAAAGTTAACCTAAGCTGAATCCATTAGGTTTGCAGTCAGGACTTTTGAGTACAATTGAAATGTATACTACTTTTATGTCAAAGCATTCTATTCACTGTGAAATCAACATTTTTGTCTTTATGTGCACAGGTAAAAAACAACTTTCAGACATCTCAGAATCATGTGGGAAGTTAACCTAAGGTGTTTCCATTAGGTTTGCAGTAAGTGCTTTGGTGTAAAAATGAAATGTGTACTATTTGTACTGTCAAAGCTTTGCATGCACTGAGAAAACAACTTTTTTGTCTTTATGTGCACAAGTATGAAACAACTTTCAGACATCTCAGAATCATGTGGGAAGTTAATCTAAAGTGTTTCCATTAGATTTGCAGTAAGTGCTTTGGTGTAAAATTGAAATGTATACTATTTGTATTGTCTAAGCATTGCATGCACTGAGATAACAACTTTTTTGTGTTGATGTGTACAGCCAGGAAACAACTTTCAAACTACTAATAATCATGTGGGAAGTTAACCTTAGGTGTTTCCATTTGTTTGCAGTAAGTACTTTGGAGTAAAATTGAGATGTATACTACCTTAATGTCAGAGCATAGTAGCACTGAGAAAGAAACTTTTTTGTCTTGATGAACTGAGGCATGAAACTACTTTAAACCTGGTCATACTCATGTGGAAAGTTAACCTAAGGTGTTTCCATTAGGTTTGCAGTCAGGACTTTTGAGTACAATTGAAATGTATACTACTTTTATGTCAAAGCATTCTATTCACTGTGAAATCAACTTTTTTGTCTCTATGTGCACAGGTATGAAACAACTTTCAGACATCTCAGAATCATGTGGGAAGTTAACCTAAAGTGTTTCCATTAGTTTTGCAGTAAGTGCTTTGGTGTAAAATTGAAATGTATACTATTTGTATTGTCTAAGCATTGCATGCACTGAGTTAACAACTTTTTTGTGTTAATGTGTACAGCCATGAAACAACTTTCAAACTACTCATAATCATGTGGAAAGTTAACCTAAGGTGTTTCCATTTGATTGCAGTAAGTACTTTGGAGTAAAATTGAGATGTATACTACCTTAATGTCAGAGCATAGTAGCACTGAGAAATAAACTTTTTTGTCTTGATGAACTGAGGCATGAAACAACTTTAAACCTAGTCATACTCATGTGGAAAGTTAACCTAAGGTGTTTCCATTAGGTTTGCAGTCAGGACTTTTGAGTACAATTGAAATGTATACTACTTTTATGTCAAAGCATTCTATACACTGAGATAACAACTTTTTTGTGTTGATGTGTACAGCCATGAAACAACTTTCAAACTACTCATAATCATGTGGAAAGTTAACCTAAGGTGTTTCCATTAGGTTTGCAGTAAGTGCTTTGGTGTAAAAATGAAATGTATACTATTTGTATTGTCAAAGCTTTGCATGCACTGAGAAAAGAACTTTTTTGTCTTTATGTGCACAGGTATGAAACAACTTTCAGACATCTCAGAATCATGTGGAAAGTTAACCTAAGGTGTTTCCATTAGGTTTGCAGTAAGTGCTTTGGTGTAAAATTGAAATGTATTCTATATGTATTGTAAAAGCATTGCATGCACTGAGAAAACAACTTTTTTGTCTTGATGTGCACAGGTATGAAACAACTTTCAGACATCTCAGAATCATGTGGGAAGTTAATCTAAGTTGTTTCCATTAGGTTTGCAGTAAGGACTTTGGTGTAAAATTGAAATGTATACTATTTGTATTCTCTAAGCATTGCATGCACTGAGATAGCAACTGTTTTGTGTTGATGTGTACAGCCATGAAACAACTTTCAAACTACTCATAATCATGTGAGAAGTTAACCTAAAGTGTTTCCATTAGGTTTGCAGTAAGTGCTTTGGTGTAAAAATGAAATGTATACTATGTGTATTGTCAAAGCTTTGCATGCACTGAGAAAACAACTTTTTTGTCTTTATGTGCACAGGTATGAAACAACTTTCAGACATCTCAGAATCATGTGGGAAGTTAACCTAAAGTGTTTCCATTAGGTTTGCAGTAAGTGCTTTGTTGTAAAATTGAAATGTATACTAATTGTATTGACTAAGCATTGCATGCACTGAGATAACAACTTTTTTGTGTTGATGTGTACAGCCATGAAACAGCTTTCGAACTATTCATAATCATGTGGAAAGTTAACCTAAGCTGTATCCATTAGGTTTGCAGTCAGGACTTTTGAGTACAATTGAAATGTATACTACTCTTATGTCAAAGCATTGTATTCACTGTGAAATCAACTTTTTTGTCTTTATGTGCACAAGCATGAAACAACTTTCAGACATCTCAGAATCATGTGGGAAGTTAACCTAAAGTGTTTCCATTAGGTTTGCAGTAAGTGCTTTGCTGTAAAATTGAAATGTATACTAATTGTATTGTCTAAGCATTGCATGCCCTGAGATAACAACTTTTTTGTGTTGATGTATACAGCCATGAAACAGCTTTCAAACTACTCATAATCATGTGGAAAGTTAACCTAAGCTGTATCCATTAGGTTTGCAGTCAGGACTTTTGAGTACAATTGAAATGTCTACTACTTTTATGTCAAAGCATTCTATTCACTGTGAAATCAACATTTTTGTCTCTATGTGCACAGGTAAAAAACAACTTTCAGACATCTCAGAATCATGTGGGAAGTTAATCTAAAGTGTTTCCATTAGATTTGCAGTAAGTGCTTTGGTGTAAAATTGAAATGTATACTATTGGTATTGTCAAAGCTTTGCATGCACTGAGAAAACAACTTTTTTGTCTTGATGTGCACACGTATGAATCAACTTTCAGACATCTCAGAATCATGTGGGAAGTTAATCTAAAGTGTTTCCATTAGATTTGCAGTAAGTGCTTTGGTGTAAAATTGAAATGTATACTATTTTGTATTGTCTAAGCATTGCATGCACTGAGATAACAACTTTTTTGTGTTGATGTGTACAGCCAGGAAACAACTTTCAAACTACTAATAATGATGTGGGAAGTTAACCTTAGGTGTTTCCATTTGTTTGCAGTAAGTACTTTGGAGTAAAATTGAGATGTATACTTCCTTAATGTCAGAGCATAGTAGCACTGAGAAAGAAACTTTTTTGTCTTGATGAACTGAGGCATGAAACAACTTTAAACCTGGTCATACTCATGTGGAAAATTAACCTAAGGTGTTTCCATTAGGTTTGCAGTCAGGACTTTTGAGTACAATTGAAATGTATACTACTTTTATGTCAAAGCATTCTATTCACTGTGAAATCAACTTTTTTGTCTTTATGTGCACAGGTATGAAACAACTTTCAGACATCTCAGAATCATGTGGGAAGTTAACCTAAGGTGTTTCCATTAGGTTTGCAGTCAGGACTTTTGAGTACAATTGAAATGTATACTACTTTTATGTCAAAGCATTCTATTCACTGAGATAACAACTTTTTTGTGTTGATGTGTACAGCCATGAAACAACTTTCAAACTACTCATAATCATGTGGAAAGTTAACCTAAGGTGTTTCCATTAGGTTTGCAGTAAGTGCTTTGGTGTAAAATTGAAATGTATACTATTGGTATTGTCAAAGCTTTGCATGCACTGAGAAAACAACTTTTTTGTCTTGATGTGTACAGGTATGAATCAACTTTCAGACATCTCAGAATCATGTGAGAAGTTAATCTAAAGTGTTTCCATTAGATTTGCAGTAAGTGCTTTGGTGTAAAATTGAAATGTATACTATTTGTATTGTCTAAGCATTGCATGCACTGAGTTAACAACTTTTTTGTGTTGATGTGTACAGCCATGAAACAACTTTCAAACTACTAATAATCATGTGGGAAGTTAACCTTAGGTGTTTCCATTTGTTTGCAGTAAGTACTTTGGAGTAAAATTGAGATGTATACTACCTTAATGTCAGAGCATAGTAGCACTGAGAAAGAAACTTTTTTGTCTTGATGAACTGAGGCATGAAACAACTTTAAACCTGGTCATACTCATGTGGAAAGTTAACCTAAGGTGTTTCCATTAGGTTTGCAGTCAGGACTTTTGAGTACAATTGAAATGTATACTACTTTTATGTCAAAGCATTCTATTCACTGTGAAATCAACTTTTTTGTCTTTATGTGCATAGGTATGAAACAACTTTCAGACATCTCAGAATCATGTGGGAAGTTAACCTAAAGTGTTTCCATTAGGTTTGCAGTAAGTGCTTTGGTGGAAAATTGAAATGTATGCTATTTGTATTGTCTAAGCATTGCATGCACTGAGATAACAACTTTTTTGTGTTGATGTCTACAGCCATGAAACAACTTTCAAACTACTCATAATCATGTGGAAAGTTAACCTAAGGTGTTTCCATTAGGTTTGCAGTAAGAGCTTTGGTGTAAAATTGAAATGTATACTATTGGTATTGTCAAAGCTTTGCATGCACTGAGATAACAACTTTTTTGTGTTGATGTGTACAGCCATGAAACAACTTTCAAACTACTCATAATCATGTGGAAAGTTAACCTAAGGTGTTTCCATTAGGTTTGCAGTAAGTGCTTTGGTTTAAAAATGAAATGTATACTACCTTAATGTCAGAGCATAGTAGCACTGAGAAATAAACTTTTTTGTCTTGATGAACTGAGGCATGAAACAACTTTAAACCTAGTCATACTCATGTGGAAAGTTAACCTAAGGTGTTTCCATTAGGTTTGCAGTCAGGACTTTTGAGTACAATTGAAATGTATACTACTTTTATGTCAAAGCATTCTATTCACTGAGATAACAACTTTTTTGTGTTGATGTGTACAGCCATGAAACAACTTTCAAACTACTCATAATCATGTGGAAAGTTAACCTAAGGTGTTTCCATTAGGTTTGCAGTAAGTGCTTTGGTGTAAAAATGAAATGTATACTATTTGTATTGTCAAAGCTTTGCATGCACTGAGAAAACAACTTTTTTGTCTTTATGTGCACAGGTATGAAACAACTTTCAGACATCTCAGAATCATGTGGAAAGTTAACCTAAGGTGTTTCCATTAGGTTTGCAGTAAGTGCTTTGGTGTAAAATTGAAATGTATTCTATATGTATTGTAAAAGCATTGCATGCACTGAGAAAACAACTTTTTTGTCTTGATGTGCACAGGTATGAAACAACTTTCAGACATCTCAGAATCATGTGGGAAGTTAATCTAAGTTGTTTCCATTAGGTTTGCAGTAAGGACTTTGGTGTAAAATTGAAATGTATACTATTTGTATTCTCTAAGCATTGCATGCACTGAGATAGCAACTGTTTTGTGTTGATGTGTACAGCCATGAATCAACTTTCAAACTACTCATAATCATGTGAGAAGTTAACCTAAAGTGTTTCCATTAGGTTTGCAGTAAGTGCTTTGGTGTAAAAATGAAATGTATACTATTTGTATTGTCAAAGCTTTGCATGCACTGAGAAAACAACTTTTTTGTCTTTATGTGCACAGGTATGAAACAACTTTCAGACATCTCAGAATCATGTGGGAAGTTAACCTAAAGTGTTTCCATTAGGTTTGCAGTAAGTTATTTGTTGTAAAATTGAAATGTATACTAATTGTATTGACTAAGCATTGCATGCACTGAGATAACAACTTTTTTGTGTTGATGTGTACAGCCATGAAACAGCTTTCGAACTACTCATAATCATGTGGAAAGTTAACCTAAGCTGTATCCATTAGGTTTGCAGTCAGGACTTTTGAGTACAATTGAAATGTATACTACTTTTATGTCAAAGCATTCTATTCACTGTGAAATCAACATTTTTGTCTTTATGTGCACAGGTAAAAAACAACTTTCAGACATCTCAGAATCATGTGGGAAGTTAACCTAAAGTGTTTCAATTAGGTTTGCAGTAAGTGCTTTGGTGGAAAATTGAAATATATGCTATTTGTATTGTCTAAGCATTGCATGCACTGAGATAACAACTTTTTTGTGTTGATGTGTACAGCCATGAAACAACTTTCAAACTACTCATAATGATGTGGAAAGTTAACCTAAGGTGTTTCCATTAGGTTTGCAGTAAGTGCTTTGGTGTAAAATTGAAATGTATACTATTTGTATTGTCTAAGCATTGCATGCACTGAGTTAACAACTTTTTTGTGTTGATGTGTACAGCCATGAAACAACTTTCAAACTACTCATAATCATGTGGAAAGTTAACCTAAGGTGTTTCCATTTGATTGCAGTAAGTACTTTGGAGTAAAATTGAGATGTATACTACCTTAATGTCAGAGCATAGTAGCACTGAGAAATAAACTTTTTTGTCTTGATGAACTGAGGCATGAAAGAACTTTAAACCTAGTCATACTCATGTGGAAAGTTAACCTAAGGTGTTTCCATTAGGTTTGCAGTCAGGACTTTTGAGTAGAATTGAAATGTATACTACTTTTATGTCAAAGCATTCTATTCACTGAGATAACAACTTTTTTGTGTTGATGTGTACAGCCATGAAACAACTTTCAAACTACTCATAATCATGTGGAAAGTTAACCTAAGGTGTTTCCATTAGGTTTGCAGTAAGTGCTTTGGTGTAAAAATGAAATGTATACTATTTGTATTGTCAAAGCTTTGCATGCACTGAGAAAACAACTTTTTTGTCGTTATGTGCACAGGTATGAAACAACTTTCAGACATCTCAGAATCATGTGGAAAGTTAACCTAAGGTGTTTCCATTAGGTTTGCAGTAAGTGCTTTGGTGTAAAATTGAAATGTATTCTATATGTATTGTAAAAGCATTGCATGCACTGAGAAAACAACTTTTTTGTCTTTATGTGCACAGGTATGAAACAACTTTCAGACATCTCAGAATCATGTGGGAAGTTAACCTAAAGTGTTTCCATTAGGTTTGCAGTAAGGGCTTTGTTGTAAAATTGAAATGTATACTAATTGTATTGACTAAGCACTGCATGCACTGAGATAACAACTTTTTTGTGTTGATGTGTACAGCCATGAAACAGCTTTCGAACTACTCATAATCATGTGGAAAGTTAACCTAAGCTGAATCCATTAGGTTTGCAGTCAGGACTTTTGAGTACAATTGAAATGTATACTACTTTTATGTCAAAGCATTCTATTCACTGTGAAATCAACATTTTTGTCTTTATGTGCACAGGTAAAAAACAACTTTCAGACATCTCAGAATCATGTGGGAAGTTAACCTAAAGTGTTTCAATTAGGTTTGCAGTAAGTGCTTTGGTGGAAAATTGAAATGTATGCTATTTGTATTGTCTAAGCATTGCATGCACTGAGATAACAACTTTTTTGTGTTGATGTGTACAGCCATGAAACAACTTTCAAACTACTCATAATGATGTGGAAAGTTAACCTAAGGTGTTTCCATTTGATTGCAGTAAGTACTTTGGAGTAAAATTGAGATGTATACTACCTTAATGTCAGAGCATAGTAGCACTGAGAAATAAACTTTTTTGTCTTGATGAACTGAGGCATGAAAGAACTTTAAACCTAGTCATACTCATGTGGAAAGTTAACCTAAGGTGTTTCCATTAGGTTTGCAGTCAGGACTTTTGAGTACAATTGAAATGTATACTACTTTTATGTCAAAGCATTCTATTCACTGAGATAACAACTTTTTTGTGTTGATGTGTACAGCCATGAAACAACTTTCAAACTACTCATAATCATGTGGAAAGTTAACCTAAGGTGTTTCCATTAGGTTTGCAGTAAGTGATTTGGTGTAAAAATGAAATGTATACTATTTGTATTGTCAAAGCTTTGCATGCACTGAGAAAACAACTTTTTTGTCTTTATGTGCACAGGTATGAAACAACTTTCAGACATCTCAGAATCATGTGGAAAGTTAACCTAAGGAGTTTCCATTAGGTTTGCAGTAAGTGCTTTGGTGTAAAATTGAAATGTATTCTATATGTATTGTAAAAGCATTGCATGCACTGAGAAAACAACTTTTTTGTCTTGATGTGCACAGGTATGAAACAACTTCCAGACATCTCAGAATCATGTGGGAAGTTAATCTAAGTTGTTTCCATTAGGTTTGCAGTAAGGACTTTGGTGTAAAATTGAAATGTATATTATTTGTATTCTCTAAGCATTGCATGCACTGAGATAGCAACTGTTTTGTGTTGATGTGTACAGCCATGAAACAACTTTCAAACTACTCATAATCATGTGGAAAGTTAACCTAAGGTGTTTCCATTAGGTTTGCAGTAAGTGCTTTGGTGTAAAAATGAAATGTGTACTATTTGTACTGTCAAAGCTTTGCATGCACTGAGAAAACAACTTTTTTGTCTTTATGTGCACAAGTATGAAACAACTTTCAGACATCTCAGAATCATGTGGGAAGTTAATCTAAAGTGTTTCCATTAGATTTGCAGTAAGTGCTTTGGTGTAAAATTGAAATGTATACTATTTGTATTGTCTAAGCATTGCATGCACTGAGATAACAACTTTTTTGTGTTGATGTCTACAGCCAGGAAACAACTTTCAAACTACTAATAATCATGTGGGAAGTTAACCTTAGGTGTTTCCATTTGTTTGCAGTAAGTACTTTGGAGTAAAATTGAGATGTATACTACCTTAATGTCAGAGCATAGTAGCACTGAGAAAGAAACTTTTTTGTCTTGATGAACTGAGGCATGAAACTACTTTAAACCTGGTCATACTCATGTGGAAAGTTAACCTAAGGTGTTTCCATTAGGTTTGCAGTCAGGACTTTTGAGTACAATTGAAATGTATACTACTTTTATGTCAAAGCATTCTATTCACTGTGAAATCAACTTTTTTGTCTCTATGTGCACAGGTATGAAACAACTTTCAGACATCTCAGAATCATGTGGGAAGTTAACCTAAAGTGTTTCCATTAGTTTTGCAGTAAGTGCTTTGGTGTAAAATTGAAATGTATACTATTTGTATTGTCTAAGCATTGCATGCACTGAGTTAACAACTTTTTTGTGTTGATGTGTACAGCCATGAAACAACTTTCAAACTACTCATAATCATGTGGAAAGTTAACCTAAGGTGTTTCCATTTGATTGCAGTAAGTACTTTGGAGTAAAATTGAGATGTATACTACCTTAATGTCAGAGCATAGTAGCACTGAGAAATAAACTTTTTTGTCTTGATGAACTGAGGCATGAAACAACTTTAAACCTAGTCATACTCATGTGGAAAGTTAACCTAAGGTGTTTCCATTAGGTTTGCAGTCAGGACTTTTGAGTACAATTGAAATGTATACTACTTTTATGTCAAAGCATTCTATACACTGAGATAACAACTTTTTTGTGTTGATGTGTACAGCCATGAAACAACTTTCAAACTACTCATAATCATGTGGAAAGTTAACCTAAGGTGTTTCCATTAGGTTTGCAGTAAGTGCTTTGGTGTAAAAATGTAATGTATACTATTTGTATTGTCAAAGCTTTGCATGCACTGAGAAAAGAACTTTTTTGTCTTTATGTGCACAGGTATGAAACAACTTTCAGACATCTCAGAATCATGTGGAAAGTTAACCTAAGGTGTTTCCATTAGGTTTGCAGTAAGTGCTTTGGTGTAAAATTGAAATGTATTCTATATGTATTGTAAAAGCATTGCATGCACTGAGAAAACAACTTTTTTGTCTTGATGTGCACAGGTATGAAACAACTTTCAGACATCTCAGAATCATGTGGGAAGTTAATCTAAGTTGTTTCCATTAGGTTTGCAGTAAGGACTTTGGTGTAAAATTGAAATGTATACTATTTGTATTCTCTAAGCATTGCATGCACTGAGATAGCAACTGTTTTGTGTTGATGTGTACAGCCATGAAACAACTTTCAAACTACTCATAATCATGTGAGAAGTTAACCTAAAGTGTTTCCATTAGGTTTGCAGTAAGTGCTTTGGTGTAAAAATGAAATGTATACTATGTGTATTGTCAAAGCTTTGCATGCACTGAGAAAACAACTTTTTTGTCTTTATGTGCACAGGTATGAAACAACTTTCAGACATCTCAGAATCATGTGGGAAGTTAACCTAAAGTGTTTCCATTAGGTTTGCAGTAAGTGCTTTGTTGTAAAATTGAAATGTATACTAATTGTATTGACTAAGCATTGCATGCACTGAGATAACAACTTTTTTGTGTTGATGTGTACAGCCATGAAACAGCTTTCGAACTACTCATAATCATGTGGAAAGTTAACCTAAGCTGTATCCATTAGGTTTGCAGTCAGGACTTTTGAGTACAATTGAAATGTATACTACTCTTATGTCAAAGCATTGTATTCACTGTGAAATCAACTTTTTTGTCTTTATGTGCACAAGCATGAAACAACTTTCAGACATCTCAGAATCATGTGGGAAGTTAACCTAAAGTGTTTCCATTAGGTTTGCAGTAAGTGCTTTGCTGTAAAATTGAAATGTATACTAATTGTATTGTCTAAGCATTGCATGCCCTGAGATAACAACTTTTTTGTGTTGATGTATACAGCCATGAAACAGCTTTCAAACTACTCATAATGATGTGGAAAGTTAACCTAAGGTGTTTCCATTAGGTTTGCAGTAAGTGCTTTGGTGTAAAATTGAAATGTATACTATTGGTATTGTCAAAGCTTTGCATGCACTGAGAAAACAACTTTTTTGTCTTGATGTGCACACGTATGAATCAACTTTCAGACATCTCAGAATCATGTGGGAAGTTAATCTAAAGTGTTTCCATTAGATTTGCAGTAAGTGCTTTGGTGTAAAATTGAAATGTATTCTATATGTATTGTAAAAGCATTGCATGCACTGAGAAAACAACTTTTTTGTCTTGATGTGCACAGGTATGAAACAACTTTCAGACATCTCAGAATCATGTGGGAAGTTAATCTAAGTTGTTTCCATTAGGTTTGCAGTAAGGACTTTGGTGTAAAATTGAAATGTATACTATTTGTATTCTCTAAGCATTGCATGCACTGAGATAGCAACTGTTTTGTGTTGATGTGTACAGCCATGAAACAACTTTCAAACTACTCATAATCATGTGGAAAGTTAACCTAAGGTGTTTCCATTTGATTGCAGTAAGTACTTTGGAGTAAAATTGAGATGTATACTACCTTAATGTCAGAGCATAGTAGCACTGAGAAATAAACTTTTTTGTCTTGATGAACTGAGGCATGAAACAACTTTAAACCTAGTCATACTCATGTGGAAAGTTAACCTAAGATGTTTCCATTAGGTTTGCAGTCAGGACTTTTGAGTACAATTGAAATGTATACTACTTTTATGTCAAAGCATTCTATTCACTGTGAAATCAACTTTTTTGTCTTTATGTGCATAGGTATGAAACAACTTTCAGACATCTCAGAATCATGTGGGAAGTTAACCTAAAGTGTTTCCATTAGGTTTGCAGTAAGTGCTTTGCTGTAAAATTGAAATGTATACTAATTGTATTGACTAAGCATTGCATGCACTGAGATAACAACTTTTTTGTGTTGATGTGTACAGCCATGAAACAGCTTTCGAACTACTCATAATCATGTGGAAAGTTAACCTAAGCTGTATCCATTAGGTTTGCAGTCAGGACTTTTGAGTACAATTGAAATGTATACTACTTTTATGTCAAAGCATTCTATTCACTGTGAAATCAACTTTTTTGTCTTTATGTGCACAAGTATGAAACAACTTTCAGACATCTCAGAATCATGTGGGAAGTTAACCTAAAGTGTTTCCATTAGGTTTGCAGTAAGTGCTTTGGTGGAAAATTGAAATGTATGCTATTTGTATTGTCTAAGCATTGCATGCACTGAGATAACAACTTTTTTGTGTTGATGTCTACAGCCATGAAACAACTTTCAAACTACTCATAATCATGTGGAAAGTTAACCTAAGGTGTTTCCATTAGGTTTGCGGTAAGAGCTTTGGTGTAAAATTGAAATGTATACTATTGGTATTGTCAAAGCTTTGCATGCACTGAGATAACAACTTTTTTGTGTTGATGTGTACAGCCATGAAACAACTTTCAAACTACTCATAATCATGTGGAAAGTTAACCTAAGGTGTTTCCATTAGGTTTGCAGTAAGTGCTTTGGTTTAAAAATGAAATGTATACTATTTGTATTGTCAAAGCTTTGCATGCACTGAGAAAAAACTTTTTTGTCTTTATGTGCACAGGTATGAAACAACTTTCAGACATCTCAGAATCATGTGGGAAGTTAACCTAAAGTGTTTCCATTAGGTTTGCAGTAAGTGCTTTGCTGTAAAATTGAAATGTATACTAATTGTATTGACTAAGCATTGCATGCACTGAGATAACAACTTTTTTGTGTTGATGTGTAACAGCCATGAAACAGCTTTCGAACTACTCATAATCATGTGGAAAGTTAACCTAAGCTGTATCCATTAGGTTTGCAGTCAGGACTTTTGAGTACAATTGAAATGTATACTACTTTTATGTCAAAGCATTCTATTCACTGTGAAATCAACTTTTTTGTCTTTATGTGCACAAGTATGAAACAACTTTCAGACATCTTAGAATCATGTGGGAAGTTAACCTAAAGTGTTTCCATTAGGTTTGCAGTAAGTACTTTACTGTAAAATTGAAATGTATACTAATTGTATTGTCTAAGCATTGCATGCACTGAGATAACAACTTTTTTGTGTTGATGTATACAGCCATGAAACAGCTTTCAAACTACTCATAATCATGTGGAAAGTTAACCTAAGCTGTATCCATTAGGTTTGCAGTCAGGACTTTTGAGTACAATTGAAATGTATACTACTTTTATGTCAAAGCATTCTATTCACTGTGAAATCAACATTTTTGTCTTTATGTGCACAGGTAAAAAACAACTTTCAGACATCTCAGAATCATGTGGGAAGTTAACCTAAAGTGTTTCCATTAGATTTGCAGTAAGTGCTTTGGTGTAAAATTGAAATGTATACTATTTGTATTGTCTAAGCATTGCATGCACTGAGTTAACAACTTTTTTGTGTTGATGTGTACAGCCATGAAACAACTTTCAAACTACTCATAATCATGTGGAAAGTTAACCTAAGGTGTTTCCATTAGGTTTGCAGTCAGGACTTTTGAGTACAATTGAAATGTATACTACTTTTATGTCAAAGCATTCTATTCACTGAGATAACAACTTTTTTGTGTTGATGTGTACAGCCATGAAACAACTTTCAAACTACTCATAATCATGTGGAAAGTTAACCTAAGGTGTTTCCATTAGGTTTGCAGTAAGTGCTTTGGTGTAAAAATGAAATGTATACTATTTGTATTGTCAAAGCTTTGCATGCACTGAGAAAACAACTTTTTTGTCTTTATGTGCACAGGTATGAAACAACTTTCAGACATCTCAGAATCATGTGGAAAGTTAACCTAAGGTGTTTCCATTAGGTTTGCAGTAAGTGCTTTGGTGTAAAATTGAAATGTATTCTATATGTATTGTAAAAGCATTGCATGCACTGAGAAAACAACTTTTTTGTCTTGATGTGCACAGGTATGAAACAACTTTCAGACATCTCAGAATCATGTGGGAAGTTAATCTAAGTTGTTTCCATTAGGTTTGCAGTAAGGACTTTGGTGTAAAATTGAAATGTATACTATTTGTATTCTCTAAGCATTGCATGCACTGAGATAGCAACTGTTTTGTGTTGATGTGTACAGCCATGAAACAACTTTCAAACTACTCATAATCATGTGAGAAGTTAACCTAAAGTGTTTCCAATAGGTTTGCAGTAAGTGCTTTGGTGTAAAAATGAAATGTATACTATTTGTATTGTCAAAGCTTTGCATGCACTGAGAAAACAACTTTTTTGTCTTTATGTGCACAGGTATGAAACAACTTTCAGACATCTCAGAATCATGTGGGAAGTTAACCTAAAGTGTTTCCATTAGGTTTGCAGTAAGTGCTTTGGTGGAAAATTGAAATGTATGCTATTTGTATTGTCTAAGCATTGCATGCACTGAGATAACAACTTTTTTGTGTTGATGTCTACAGCCATGAAACAACTTTCAAACTACTCATAATGATGTGGAAAGTTAACCTAAGGTGTTTCCATTAGGTTTGCAGTAAGTGCTTTGGTGTAAAATTGAAATGTATACTATTGGTATTGTCAAAGCTTTGCATGCACTGAGAAAACAACTTTTTTGTCTTGATGTGCACACGTATGAATCAACTTTCAGACATCTCAGAATCATGTGGGAAGTTAATCTAAAGTGTTTCCATTAGATTTGCAGTAAGTGCTTTGGTGTAAAATTGAAATGTATACTATTTGTATTGTCTAAGCATTGCATGCACTGAGATAACAACTTTTTTGTGTTGATGTGTACAGCCAGGAAACAACTTTCAAACTACTAATAATGATGTGGGAAGTTAACCTTAGGTGTTTCCATTTGTTTGCAGTAAGTACTTTGGAGTAAAATTGAGATGTATACTTCCTTAATGTCAGAGCATAGTAGCACTGAGAAAGAAACTTTTTTGTCTTGATGAACTGAGGCATGAAACAACTTTAAACCTGGTCATACTCATGTGGAAAATTAACCTAAGGTGTTTCCATTAGGTTTGCAGTCAGGACTTTTGAGTACAATTGAAATGTATACTACTTTTATGTCAAAGCATTCTATTCACTGTGAAATCAACTTTTTTGTCTTTATGTGCACAGGTATGAAACAACTTTCAGACATCTCAGAATCATGTGGGAAGTTAACCTAAGGTGTTTCCATTAGGTTTGCAGTCAGGACTTTTGAGTACAATTGAAATGTATACTACTTTTATGTCAAAGCATTCTATTCACTGAGATAACAACTTTTTTGTGTTGATGTGTACAGCCATGAAACAACTTTCAAACTACTCATAATCATGTGGAAAGTTAACCTAAGGTGTTTCCATTAGGTTTGCAGTAAGTGCTTTGGTGTAAAAATGAAATGTATACTATTTGTATTGTCAAAGCTTTGCATGCACTGAGAAAACAACTTTTTTGTCTTTATGTGCACAGGTATGAAACAACTTTCAGACATCTCAGAATCATGTGGAAAGTTAACCTAAGGTGTTTCCATTAGGTTTGCAGTAAGTGCTTTGGTGTAAAATTGAAATGTATTCTATATGTATTGTAAAAGCATTGCATGCACTGAGAAAACAACTTTTTTGTCTTGATGTGCACAGGTATGAAACAACTTTCAGACATCTCAGAATCATGTGGGAAGTTAATCTAAGTTGTTTCCATTAGGTTTGCAGTAAGGACTTTGGTGTAAAATTGAAATGTATACTATTTGTATTCTCTAAGCATTGCATGCACTGAGATAGCAACTGTTTTGTGTTGATGTGTACAGCCATGAAACAACTTTCAAACTACTCATAATCATGTGGAAAGTTAACCTAAGGTGTTTCCATTTGATTGCAGTAAGTACTTTGGAGTAAAATTGAGATGTATACTACCTTAATGTCAGAGCATAGTAGCACTGAGAAATAAACTTTTTTGTCTTGATGAACTGAGGCATGAAACAACTTTAAACCTAGTCATACTCATGTGGAAAGTTAACCTAAGGTGTTTCCATTAGGTTTGCAGTCAGGACTTTTGAGTACAATTGAAATGTATACTACTTTTATGTCAAAGCATTCTATTCACTGTGAAATCAACTTTTTTGTCTTTATGTGCATAGGTATGAAACAACTTTCAGACATCTCAGAATCATGTGGGAAGTTAACCTAAAGTGTTTCCATTAGGTTTGCAGTAAGTGCTTTGCTGTAAAATTGAAATGTATACTAATTGTATTCACTAAGCATTGCATGCACTGAGATAACAACTTTTTTGTGTTGATGTGTACAGCCATGAAACAGCTTTCGAACTACTCATAATCATGTGGAAAGTTAACCTAAGCTGTATCCATTAGGTTTGCAGTCAGGACTTTTGAGTACAATTGAAATGTATACTACTTTTATGTCAAAGCATTCTATTCACTGTGAAATCAACTTTTTTGTCTTTATGTGCACAAATATGAAACAACTTTCAGACATCTCAGAATCATGTGGGAAGTTAACCTAAAGTGTTTCCATTAGGTTTGCAGTAAGTGCTTTGGTTTAAAAATGAAATGTATACTATTTGTATTGTCAAAGCTTTGCATGCACTGAGAAAAAACTTTTTTGTCTTTATGTGCACAGGTATGAAACAACTTTCAGACATCTCAGAATCATGTGGGAAGTTAACCTAAAGTGTTTCCATTAGGTTTGCAGTAAGTGCTTTGCTGTAAAATTGAAATGTATACTAATTGTATTGACTAAGCATTGCATGCACTGAGATAACAACTTTTTTGTGTTGATGTGTAACAGCCATGAAACAGCTTTCGAACTACTCATAATCATGTGGAAAGTTAACCTAAGCTGTATCCATTAGGTTTGCAGTCAGGACTTTTGAGTACAATTGAAATGTATACTACTTTTATGTCAAAGCATTCTATTCACTGTGAAATCAACTTTTTTGTCTTTATGTGCACAAGTATGAAACAACTTTCAGACATCTTAGAATCATGTGGGAAGTTAACCTAAAGTGTTTCCATTAGGTTTGCAGTAAGTACTTTACTGTAAAATTGAAATGTATACTAATTGTATTGTCTAAGCATTGCATGCACTGAGATAACAACTTTTTTGTGTTGATGTATACAGCCATGAAACAGCTTTCAAACTACTCATAATCATGTGGAAAGTTAACCTAAGCTGTATCCATTAGGTTTGCAGTCAGGACTTTTGAGTACAATTGAAATGTATACTACTTTTATGTCAAAGCATTCTATTCACTGTGAAATCAACATTTTTGTCTTTATGTGCACAGGTAAAAAACAACTTTCAGACATCTCAGAATCATGTGGGAAGTTAACCTAAAGTGTTTCCATTAGATTTGCAGTAAGTGCTTTGGTGTAAAATTGAAATGTATACTATTTGTATTGTCTAAGCATTGCATGCACTGAGTTAACAACTTTTTTGTGTTGATGTGTACAGCCATGAAACAACTTTCAAACTACTCATAATCATGTGGAAAGTTAACCTAAGGTGTTTCCATTAGGTTTGCAGTCAGGACTTTTGAGTACAATTGAAATGTATACTACTTTTATGTCAAAGCATTCTATTCACTGTGAAATCAACTTTTTTGTCTTTATGTGCACAGGTATGAAACAACTTTTAGACATCTCAGAATCATGTGGGAAGTTAACCTAAAGTGTTTCCATTAGTTTTGCAGTAAGTGCTTTGGTGTAAAATTGAAATGTATACTATTTGTATTGTCTAAGCATTGCATGCACTGAGTTAACAACTTTTTTGTGTTGATGTGTACAGCCATGAAACAACTTTCAAACTACTCATAATCATGTGGAAAGTTAACCTAAGGTGTTTCCATTTGATTGCAGTAAGTACTTTGGAGTAAAATTGAGATGTATACTACCTTAATGTCAGAGCATAGTAGCACTGAGAAATAAACTTTTTTGTCTTGATGAACTGAGGCATGAAACAACTTTAAACCTAGTCATACTCATGTGGAAAGTTAACCTAAGGTGTTTCCATTAGGTTTGCAGTCAGGACTTTTGAGTACAATTGAAATGTATACTACTTTTATGTCAAAGCATTCTATTCACTGAGATAACAACTTTTTTGTGTTGATGTGTACAGCCATGAAACAACTTTCAAACTACTCATAATCATGTGGAAAGTTAACCTAAGGTGTTTCCATTAGGTTTGCAGTAAGTGCTTTGGTGTAAAAATGAAATGTATACTATTTGTATTGTCAAAGCTTTGCATGCACTGAGAAAACAACTTTTTTGTCTTTATGTGCACAGGTATGAAACAACTTTCAGACATCTCAGAATCATGTGGAAAGTTAACCTAAGGTGTTTCCATTAGGTTTGCAGTAAGTGCTTTGGTGTAAAATTGAAATGTATTCTATATGTATTGTAAAAGCATTGCATGCACTGAGAAAACAACTTTTTTGTCTTGATGTGCACAGGTATGAAACAACTTTCAGACATCTCAGAATCATGTGGGAAGTTAATCTAAGTTGTTTCCATTAGGTTTGCAGTAAGGACTTTGGTGTAAAATTGAAATGTATACTATTTGTATTCTCTAAGCATTGCATGCACTGAGATAGCAACTGTTTTGTGTTGATGTGTACAGCCATGAAACAACTTTCAAACTACTCATAATCATGTGAGAAGTTAACCTAAAGTGTTTCCATTAGGTTTGCAGTAAGTGCTTTGGTGTAAAAATGAAATGTATACTATTTGTATTGTCAAAGCTTTGCATGCACTGAGAAAACAACTTTTTTGTCTTTATGTGCACAGGTATGAAACAACTTTCAGACATCTCAGAATCATGTGGGAAGTTAACCTAAAGTGTTTCCATTAGGTTTGCAGTAAGTACTTTGTTGTAAAATTGAAATGTATACTAATTGTATTGACTAAGCATTGCATGCACTGAGATAACAACTTTTTTGTGTTGATGTGTACAGCCATGAAACAACTTTCAAACTACTCATAATGATGTGGAAAGTTAACCTAAGGTGTTTCCATTAGGTTTGCAGTAAGTGCTTTGGTGTAAAATTGAAATGTATACTATTGCTATTGTCAAAGCTTTGCATGCACTGAGAAAACAACTTTTTTGTCTTGATGTGTACAGGTATGAATCAACTTTCAGACATCTCAGAATCATGTGAGAAGTTAATCTAAAGTGTTTCCATTAGATTTGCAGTAAGTGCTTTGGTGTAGAATTGAAATGTATACTATTTGTATTGTCTAAGCATTGCATGCACTGAGTTAACAACTTTTTTGTGTTGATGTGTACAGCCATGAAACAACTTTCAAACTACTCATAATCATGTGGAAAGTTAACCTAAGGTGTTTCCATTAGGTTTGCAGTCAGGACTTTTGAGTACAATTGAAATGTATACTACTTTTATGTCAAAGCATTCTATTCACTGTGAAATCAACTTTTTTGTCTTTATGTGCACAGGTATGAAACAACTTTCAGACATCTCAGAATCATGTGGGAAGTTAACCTAAAGTGTTTCCATTAGTTTTGCAGTAAGTGCTTTGGTGTAAAATTGAAATGTATACTATTTGTATTGTCTAAGCATTGCATGCACTGAGTTAACAACTTTTTTGTGTTGATGTGTACAGCCATGAAACAACTTTCAAACTACTCATAATCATGTGGAAAGTTAACCTAAGGTGTTTCCATTTGATTGCAGTAAGTACTTTGGAGTAAAATTGAGATGTATACTACCTTAATGTCAGAGCATAGTAGCACTGAGAAATAAACTTTTTTGTCTTGATGAACTGAGGCATGAAACAACTTTAAACCTAGTCATACTCATGTGGAAAGTTAACCTAAGGTGTTTCCATTAGGTTTGCAGTCAGGACTTTTGAGTACAATTGAAATGTATACTACTTTTATGTCAAAGCATTCTATTCACTGAGATAACAACTTTTTTGTGTTGATGTGTACAGCCATGAAACAACTTTCAAACTACTCATAATCATGTGGAAAGTTAACCTAAGGTGTTTCCATTAGGTTTGCAGTAAGTGCTTTGGTGTAAAATTGAAATGTATACTATTTGTATTGTCAAAGCTTTGCATGCACTGAGAAAACAACTTTTTTGTCTTTATGTGCACAGGTATGAAACAACTTTCAGACATCTCAGAATCATGTGGAAAGTTAACCTAAGGTGTTTCCATTAGGTTTGCAGTAAGTGCTTTGGTGTAAAATTGAAATGTATTCTATATGTATTGTAAAAGCATTGCATGCACTGAGAAAACAACTTTTTTGTCTTGATGTGCACAGGTATGAAACAACTTTCAGACATCTCAGAATCATGTGGGAAGTTAATCTAAGTTGTTTCCATTAGGTTTGCAGTAAGGACTTTGGTGTAAAATTGAAATGTATACTATTTGTATTCTCTAAGCATTGCATGCACTGAGATAGCAACTGTTTTGTGTTGATGTGTACAGCCATGAAACAACTTTCAAACTACTCATAATCATGTGGAAAGTTAACCTAAGGTGTTTCCATTTGATTGCAGTAAGTACTTTGGAGTAAAATTGAGATGTATACTACCTTAATGTCAGAGCATAGTAGCACTGAGAAATAAACTTTTTTGTCTTGATGAACTGAGGCATGAAACAACTTTAAACCTAGTCATACTCATGTGGAAAGTTAACCTAAGATGTTTCCATTAGGTTTGCAGTCAGGACTTTTGAGTACAATTGAAATGTATACTACTTTTATGTCAAAGCATTCTATTCACTGTGAAATCAACTTTTTTGTCTTTATGTGCATAGGTATGAAACAACTTTCAGACATCTCAGAATCATGTGGGAAGTTAACCTAAAGTGTTTCCATTAGGTTTGCAGTAAGTGCTTTGCTGTAAAATTGAAATGTATACTAATTATATTGACTAAGCATTGCATGCACTGAGATAACAACTTTTTTGTGTTGATGTGTACAGCCATGAAACAGCTTTCGAACTACTCATAATCATGTGGAAAGTTAACCTAAGCTGTATCCATTAGGTTTGCAGTCAGGACTTTTGAGTACAATTGAAATGTATACTACTTTTATGTCAAAGCATTCTATTCACTGTGAAATCAACTTTTTTGTCTTTATGTGCACAAGTATGAAACAACTTTCAGACATCTCAGAATCATGTGGGAAGTTAACCTAAAGTGTTTCCATTAGGTTTGCAGTAAGTGCTTTGGTGGAAAATTGAAATGTATGCTATTTGTATTGTCTAAGCATTGCATGCACTGAGATAACAACTTTTTTGTGTTGATGTCTACAGCCATGAAACAACTTTCAAACTACTCATAATCATGTGGAAAGTTAACCTAAGGTGTTTCCATTAGGTTTGCAGTAAGAGCTTTGGTGTAAAATTGAAATGTATACTATTGGTATTGTCAAAGCTTTGCATGCACTGAGATAACAACTTTTTTGTGTTGATGTGTACAGCCATGAAACAACTTTCAAACTACTCATAATCATGTGGAAAGTTAACCTAAGGTGTTTCCATTAGGTTTGCAGTAAGTGCTTTGGTTTAAAAATGAAATGTATACTATTTGTATTGTCAAAGCTTTGCATGCACTGAGAAAAAACTTTTTTGTCTTTATGTGCACAGGTATGAAACAACTTTCAGACATCTCAGAATCATGTGGGAAGTTAACCTAAAGTGTTTCCATTAGGTTTGCAGTAAGTGCTTTGCTGTAAAATTGAAATGTATACTAATTGTATTGACTAAGCATTGCATGCACTGAGATAACAACTTTTTTGTGTTGATGTGTAACAGCCATGAAACAGCTTTCGAACTACTCATAATCATGTGGAAAGTTAACCTAAGCTGTATCCATTAGGTTTGCAGTCAGGACTTTTGAGTACAATTGAAATGTATACTACTTTTATGTCAAAGCATTCTATTCACTGTGAAATCAACTTTTTTGTCTTTATGTGCACAAGTATGAAACAACTTTCAGACATCTTAGAATCATGTGGGAAGTTAACCTAAAGTGTTTCCATTAGGTTTGCAGTAAGTACTTTACTGTAAAATTGAAATGTATACTAATTGTATTGTCTAAGCATTGCATGCACTGAGATAACAACTTTTTTGTGTTGATGTATACAGCCATGAAACAGCTTTCAAACTACTCATAATCATGTGGAAAGTTAACCTAAGCTGTATCCATTAGGTTTGCAGTCAGGACTTTTGAGTACAATTGAAATGTATACTACTTTTATGTCAAAGCATTCTATTCACTGTGAAATCAACATTTTTGTCTTTATGTGCACAGGTAAAAAACAACTTTCAGACATCTCAGAATCATGTGGGAAGTTAACCTAAAGTGTTTCCATTAGATTTGCAGTAAGTGCTTTGGTGTAAAATTGAAATGTATACTATTTGTATTGTCTAAGCATTGCATGCACTGAGTTAACAACTTTTTTGTGTTGATGTGTACAGCCATGAAACAACTTTCAAACTACTCATAATCATGTGGAAAGTTAACCTAAGGTGTTTCCATTAGGTTTGCAGTCAGGACTTTTGAGTACAATTGAAATGTATACTACTTTTATGTCAAAGCATTCTATTCACTGAGATAACAACTTTTTTGTGTTGATGTGTACAGCCATGAAACAACTTTCAAACTACTCATAATCATGTGGAAAGTTAACCTAAGGTGTTTCCATTAGGTTTGCAGTAAGTGCTTTGGTGTAAAAATGAAATGTATACTATTTGTATTGTCAAAGCTTTGCATGCACTGAGAAAACAACTTTTTTGTCTTTATGTGCACAGGTATGAAACAACTTTCAGACATCTCAGAATCATGTGGAAAGTTAACCTAAGGTGTTTCCATTAGGTTTGCAGTAAGTGCTTTGGTGTAAAATTGAAATGTATTCTATATGTATTGTAAAAGCATTGCATGCACTGAGAAAACAACTTTTTTGTCTTGATGTGCACAGGTATGAAACAACTTTCAGACATCTCAGAATCATGTGGGAAGTTAATCTAAGTTGTTTCCATTAGGTTTGCAGTAAGGACTTTGGTGTAAAATTGAAATGTATACTATTTGTATTCTCTAAGCATTGCATGCACTGAGATAGCAACTGTTTTGTGTTGATGTGTACAGCCATGAAACAACTTTCAAACTACTCATAATCATGTGAGAAGTTAACCTAAAGTGTTTCCATTAGGTTTGCAGTAAGTGCTTTGGTGTAAAAATGAAATGTATACTATTTGTATTGTCAAAGCTTTGCATGCACTGAGAAAACAACTTTTTTGTCTTTATGTGCACAGGTATGAAACAACTTTCAGACATCTCAGAATCATGTGGGAAGTTAACCTAAAGTGTTTCCATTAGGTTTGCAGTAAGTGCTTTGGTGGAAAATTGAAATGTATGCTATTTGTATTGTCTAAGCATTGCATGCACTGAGATAACAACTTTTTTGTGTTGATGTCTACAGCCATGAAACAACTTTCAAACTACTCATAATGATGTGGAAAGTTAACCTAAGGTGTTTCCATTAGGTTTGCAGTAAGTGCTTTGGTGTAAAATTGAAATGTATACTATTGGTATTGTCAAAGCTTTGCATGCACTGAGAAAACAACTTTTTTGTCTTGATGTGCACACGTATGAATCAACTTTCAGACATCTCAGAATCATGTGGGAAGTTAATCTAAAGTGTTTCCATTAGATTTGCAGTAAGTGCTTTGGTGTAAAATTGAAATGTATACTATTTGTATTGTCTAAGCATTGCATGCACTGAGATAACAACTTTTTTGTGTTGATGTGTACAGCCAGGAAACAACTTTCAAACTACTAATAATGATGTGGGAAGTTAACCTTAGGTGTTTCCATTTGTTTGCAGTAAGTACTTTGGAGTAAAATTGAGATGTATACTTCCTTAATGTCAGAGCATAGTAGCACTGAGAAAGAAACTTTTTTGTCTTGATGAACTGAGGCATGAAACAACTTTAAACCTGGTCATACTCATGTGGAAAATTAACCTAAGGTGTTTCCATTAGGTTTGCAGTCAGGACTTTTGAGTACAATTGAAATGTATACTACTTTTATGTCAAAGCATTCTATTCACTGTGAAATCAACTTTTTTGTCTTTATGTGCACAGGTATGAAACAACTTTCAGACATCTCAGAATCATGTGGGAAGTTAACCTAAGGTGTTTCCATTAGGTTTGCAGTCAGGACTTTTGAGTACAATTGAAATGTATACTACTTTTATGTCAAAGCATTCTATTCACTGAGATAACAACTTTTTTGTGTTGATGTGTACAGCCATGAAACAACTTTCAAACTACTCATAATCATGTGGAAAGTTAACCTAAGGTGTTTCCATTAGGTTTGCAGTAAGTGCTTTGGTGTAAAAATGAAATGTATACTATTTGTATTGTCAAAGCTTTGCATGTACTGAGAAAACAACTTTTTTGTCTTTATGTGCACAGGTATGAAACAACTTTCAGACATCTCAGAATCATGTGGAAAGTTAACCTAAGGTGTTTCCATTAGGTTTGCAGTAAGTGCTTTGGTGTAAAATTGAAATGTATTCTATATGTATTGTAAAAGCATTGCATGCACTGAGAAAACAACTTTTTTGTCTTGATGTGCACAGGTATGAAACAACTTTCAGACATCTCAGAATCATGTGGGAAGTTAATCTAAGTTGTTTCCATTAGGTTTGCAGTAAGGACTTTGGTGTAAAATTGAAATGTATACTATTTGTATTCTCTAAGCATTGCATGCACTGAGATAGCAACTGTTTTGTGTTGATGTGTACAGCCATGAAACAACTTTCAAACTACTCATAATCATGTGGAAAGTTAACCTAAGGTGTTTCCATTTGATTGCAGTAAGTACTTTGGAGTAAAATTGAGATGTATACTACCTTAATGTCAGAGCATAGTAGCACTGAGAAATAAACTTTTTTGTCTTGATGAACTGAGGCATGAAACAACTTTAAACCTAGTCATACTCATGTGGAAAGTTAACCTAAGGTGTTTCCATTAGGTTTGCAGTCAGGACTTTTGAGTACAATTGAAATGTATACTACTTTTATGTCAAAGCATTCTATTCACTGTGAAATCAACTTTTTTGTCTTTATGTGCATAGGTATCAAACAACTTTCAGACATCTCAGAATCATGTGGGAAGTTAACCTAAAGTGTTTCCATTAGGTTTGCAGTAAGTGCTTTGCTGTAAAATTGAAATGTATACTAATTGTATTGACTAAGCATTGCATGCACTGAGATAACAACTTTTTTGTGTTGATGTGTACAGCCATGAAACAGCTTTCGAACTACTCATAATCATGTGGAAAGTTAACCTAAGCTGTATCCATTAGGTTTGCAGTCAGGACTTTTGAGTACAATTGAAATGTATACTACTTTTATGTCAAAGCATTCTATTCACTGTGAAATCAACTTTTTTGTCTTTATGTGCACAAGTATGAAACAACTTTCAGACATCTCAGAATCATGTGGGAAGTTAACCTAAAGTGTTTCCATTAGGTTTGCAGTAAGTGCTTTGGTTTAAAAATGAAATGTATACTATTTGTATTGTCAAAGCTTTGCATGCACTGAGAAAAAACTTTTTTGTCTTTATGTGCACAGGTATGAAACAACTTTCAGACATCTCAGAATCATGTGGGAAGTTAACCTAAAGTGTTTCCATTAGGTTTGCAGTAAGTGCTTTGCTGTAAAATTGAAATGTATACTAATTGTATTGACTAAGCATTGCATGCACTGAGATAACAACTTTTTTGTGTTGATGTGTAACAGCCATGAAACAGCTTTCGAACTACTCATAATCATGTGGAAAGTTAACCTAAGCTGTATCCATTAGGTTTGCAGTCAGGACTTTTGAGTACAATTGAAATGTATACTACTTTTATGTCAAAGCATTCTATTCACTGTGAAATCAACTTTTTTGTCTTTATGTGCACAAGTATGAAACAACTTTCAGACATCGTAGAATCATGTGGGAAGTTAACCTAAAGTGTTTCCATTAGGTTTGCAGTAAGTACTTTACTGTAAAATTGAAATGTATACTAATTGTATTGTCTAAGCATTGCATGCACTGAGATAACAACTTTTTTGTGTTGATGTATACAGCCATGAAACAGCTTTCAAACTACTCATAATCATGTGGAAAGTTAACCTAAGCTGTATCCATTAGGTTTTGCAGTCAGGACTTTTGAGTAACAATTGAAATGTATACTACTTTTATGTCAAAGCATTCTATTCACTGTGAAATCAACATTTTTGTCTTTATGTGCACAGGTAAAAAACAACTTTCAGACATCTCAGAATCATGTGGGAAGTTAACCTAAAGTGTTTCCATTAGATTTGCAGTAAGTGCTTTGGTGTAAAATTGAAATGTATACTATTTGTATTGTCTAAGCATTGCATGCACTGAGTAACAACTTTTTTGTGTTGATGTGTACAGCCATGAAACAACTTTCAAACTACTCATAATCATGTGGAAAGTTAACCTAAGGTGTTTCCATTAGGTTTGCAGTCAGGACTTTTGAGTACAATTGAAATGTATACTACTTTTATGTCAAAGCATTCTATTCACTGTGAAATCAACTTTTTTGTCTTTATGTGCACAGGTATGAAACAACTTTCAGACATCTCAGAATCATGTGGGAAGTTACCTAAAGTGTTTCCATTAGTTTTGCAGTAAGTGCTTTGGTGTAAAATTGAAATGTATACTATTTGTATTGTCTAAGCATTGCATGCACTGAGTTAACAACTTTTTTGTGTTGATGTGTACAGCCATGAAACAACTTTCAAACTACTCATAATCATTGTGGAAAGTTAAACCTAAGGTGTTTCCATTTGATTGCAGTAAGTACTTTGGAGTAAAATTGAGATGTATACTACCTTAATGTCAGAGCATAGTAGCACTGAGAAATAAACTTTTTTGTCTTGATGAACTGAGGCATGAAACAACTTTAAACCTAGTCATAACTCATGTGGAAGTTAACCTAAGGTGTTTCCATTAGGTTTGCAGTCAGGACTTTTGAGTACAATTGAAATGTATACTACTTTTATGTCAAAGCATTCTATTCACTGAGATAACAACTTTTTTGTGTTGATGTGTACAGCCATGAAACAACTTTCAAACTACTCATAATCATGTGGAAAGTTAACCTAAGGTGTTTCCATTAGGTTTGCAGTAAGTGCTTTGGTGTAAAAATGAAATGTATACTATTTTGTATTGTCAAAGCTTTGCATGCACTGAGAAAACAACTTTTTTGTCTTTATGTGCACAGGTATGAAACAACTTCAGACATCTCAGAATCATGTGGAAAGTTAACCTAAGGTGTTTCCATTAGGTTTGCAGTAAGTGTTTGGTGTAAAATTGAAATGTATTCTATATGTATTGTAAAAGCATTGCATGCACTGAGAAAACAACTTTTTTGTCTTGATGTGCACAGGTATGAAACAACTTTCAGACATCTCAGAATCATGTGGGAAGTTAATCTAAGTTGTTTCCATTAGGTTTGCAGTAAGGACTTTGGTGTAAAATTGAAATGTATACTATTTGTATTCTCTAAGCATTGCATGCACTGAGATAGCAACTGTTTTGTGTTGATGTGTACAGCCATGAAACAACTTTCAAACTACTCATAATCATGTGAGAAGTTAACCTAAAGTGTTTCCATTAGGTTTGCAGTAAGTGCTTTGGTGTAAAAATGAAATGTATACTATTTGTATTGTCAAAGCTTTGCATGCACTGAGAAAACAACTTTTTTGTCTTTATGTGCACAGGTATGAAACAACTTTCAGACATCTCAGAATCATGTGGGAAGTTAACCTAAAGTGTTTCCATTAGGTTTGCAGTAAGTACTTTGTTGTAAAATTGAAATGTATACTAATTGTATTGACTAAGCATTGCATGCACTGAGATAACAACTTTTTTGTGTTGATGTGTACAGCCATGAAACAACTTTCAACTACTCATAATGATGTGGAAAGTTAACCTAAGGTGTTTCCCATAGGTTTGCAGTAAGTGCTTTGGTGTAAAATGAAATGTATACTATTGCTATTGTCAAAGCTTTGCATGCACTGAGAAAACAACTTTTTTGTCTTGATGTGTACAGGTATGAATCAACTTTCAGACATCTCAGAATCATGTGAGAAGTTAATCTAAAGTGTTTCCATTAGATTGCAGTAAGTGCTTTGGTGTAGAATTGAAATGTATACTATTTGTATTGTCTAAGCATTGCATGCACTGAGTTAACAACTTTTTTGTGTTGATGTGTACAGCCATGAAACAACTTTCAAACTACTCATAATCATGTGGAAAGTTAACCTAAGGTGTTTCCATTAGGTTTGCAGTCAGGACTTTTGAGTACAATTGAAATGTATACTACTTTTATGTCAAAGCATTCTATTCACTTTGAAATCAACTTTTTTGTCTTTATGTGCACAGGTATGAAACAACTTTCAGACATCTCAGAATCATGTGGGAAGTTAACCTAAAGTGTTTCCATTAGTTTTGCAGTAAGTGCTTTGGTGTAAAATTGAAATGTATACTATTTGTATTGTCTAAGCATTGCATGCACTGAGTTAACAACTTTTTTGTGTTGATGTGTACAGCCATGAAACAACTTTCAAACTACTCATAATCATGTGGAAAGTTAACCTAAGGTGTTTCCATTTGATTGCAGTAAGTACTTTGGAGTAAAATTGAGATGTATACTACCTTAATGTCAGAGCATAGTAGCACTGAGAAATAAACTTTTTTGTCTTGATGAACTGAGGCATGAAACAAACTTTAAACCTAGTCATACTCATGTGAAAGTTAACCTAAGGTGTTTCCATTAGGTTTGCAGTCAGGACTTTTGAGTACAATTGAAATGTATACTACTATTATGTCAAGCATTCTATTCACTGAGATAACAACTTTTTGTGTTGATGTGTACAGCCATGAAACAACTTCAAACTACTCATAATCATGTGGAAAGTTAACCTAAGGTGTTTCCATTAGGTTTGCAGTAAGTGCTTTGGTGTAAAAATGAAATGTATACTATTTGTATTGTCAAAGCTTTGCATGCACTGAGAAAACAACTTTTTTGTCTTTATGTGCACAGGTATGAAACAACTTTCAGACATCTCAGAATCATGTGGGAAGTTAACCTAAAGTGTTTCCATTAGGTTTGCAGTAAGTGCTTTGGTGTAAAAATGAAATGTGTACTATTTGTACTGTCAAAGCTTTGCATGCACTGAGAAAACAACTTTTTGTCTTTATGTGCACAGGTATGAAACAACTTTCAGACATCTCAGAATCATGTGGGAAGTTAACCTAAAGTGTTTCCATTAGGTTTTGCAGTAAGTGCTTTGCTGTAAAATTGAAATGTATACTAATTGTATTGACTAAGCATTGCATGCACTGAGATAACAACTTTTTTGTGTTGATGTGTAACAGCCATGAAACAGCTTTCGAACTACTCATAATCATGTGAAAGTTAACCTAAGCTGTATCCATTAGGTTTGCAGTCAGGACTTTTGAGTACAATTGAAATGTATACTACTTTTATGTCAAAGCATTCTATTCACTGTGAATCCAACTTTTTTGTCTTTATGTGCACAGGTATGAAAACAACTTTCAGACATCTCCAGAATCATGTGGGAAGTTAATCTAAGTTGTTTCCATTAGGTTTGCAGTAAGGACTTTGGTGTAAAATTGAAATGTATACTATTTCTATTCTCTAAGCATTGCATGCACTGAGATAGCAACTGTTTTGTGTTGATGTGTACAGCCATGAAACAACTTTCAAAACTACTCATAATCATGTGAGAAGTTAACCTAAAGTGTTTCCATTAGGTTTGCAGTAAGTGCTTTGGTGTAAAAATGAAATGTATACTATTTGTATTGTCAAAGCTTTGCATGCACTGAGAAAACAACTTTTTTGTCTTTATGTGCACAGGTATGAAACAACTTTCAGACATCTCAGAATCATGTGGGAAAGTAACCTAAAGTGTTTCCATTAGGTTTGCAGTAAGTGCTTTGTTGTAAAATTGAAATGTATACTAATTGTATTGACTAAGCATTGCATGCACTGAGATAACAACTTTTTTGTGTTGATGTGTACAGCCATGGAACAGCTTTCGAACTACTCATAATCATGTGGAAAGTTAACCTAAGCTGTATCCATTAGGTTTGCAGTCAGGACTTTTGAGTACAATTGAAATGTATACTACTCTTATGTCAAAGCATTCTATTCACTGTGAAATCAACTTTTTTGTCTTTATGTGCACAAGTATGAAACAACTTTCAGACATCTCAGAATCATGTGGGAAGTTAACCTAAAGTGTTTCCATTAGGTTTGCAGTAAGTGCTTTGCTGTAAAATTGAAATGTATACTAATTGTATTGTCTAAGCATTGCATGCCCTGAGATAACAACTTTTTTGTGGTTGATGTATACAGCCATGAAACAGCTTTCAAACTACTCATAATCATGTGGAAAGTTAACCTAAGCTGTAATCCATTAGGTTTGCAGTCAGGACTTTTGAGTACAATTGAAATGTATACTACTTTTATGTCAAAGCATTCTATTCACTGTGAAATCAAACATTTTTGTCTTTATGTGCACAGGTAAAAAACAACTTTCCGACATCTCAGAATCATGTGGGAAGTTAACCTAAAGTGTTTCCATTAGGTTTGCAGTAAGTGCTTTGGTGGAAAATTGAAATGTATGCTATTTGTATTCTCTAAGGATTGCATGCACTGAGATAACAACTTTTTTGTGTTGATGTGTACAGCCATGAAACAACTTTCAAACTACTCATAATCATGTGGAAAGTTAACCTAAGGTGTTTCCATTTGATTGCAGTAAGTACTTTGGAGTAAAATTGAGATGTATACTACCTTAATGTCAGAGCATAGTAGCTCTGAGAAATAAACTTTTTTGTCTTGATGAACTGAGGCATGAAACAACTTTAAACCTAGTCATACTCATGTGGAACGTTAACCTAAGGTGTTTCCATTAGGTTTGCAGTCAGGACTTTTGAGTACAATTGAAATGTATACTACTTTTATGTCAAAGCATTCCTATTCACTGAGATAACAACTTTTTTGTGTTGATGTGTACAGCCATGAAACAACTTTCAAACTACTCATAATCATGTGGAAAGTTACCTAAGGTGTTTCCATTAGGTTTGCAGTAAGTGCTTTGGTGTAAAAAATGAAATGTATACTATTTGTATTGTCAAAGCTTTGCATGCACTGAGAAAACAACTTTTTTGTCTTTATGTGCACAGGTATGAAACAACTTCAGACATCTCAGAATCATGTGGAAAGTTAACCTAAGGTGTTTCCATTAGGTTTGCAGTAAGTGCTTTGGTGTAAAATTGAAATGTATTCTATATGTATTGTAAAAGCATTGCATGCACTGAGAAAACAACTTTTTTGTCTTGATGTGCACAGGTATGGAAACAACTTTCAGACATCTCAGAATCATGTGGGAAGTTAATCTAAGTTGTTTCCATTAGGTTTGCAGTAAGGACTTTGGTGTAAAATTGAAATGTATACTATTTGTATTCTCTAAGCATTGCATGCACTGAGATAGCAACTGTTTTGTGTTGATGTGTACAGCCATGAAACAACTTTCAAACTACTCATAATCATGTGAGAAGTTAACCTAAAGTGTTTCCATTAGGTTTGCAGTAAGTGCTTTGGGTGTAAAAATGAAATGTATACTATTTGTATTGTCAAAGCTTTGCATGCACTGAGAAAACAACTTTTTTGTCTTTATGTGCACAGGTATGAAACAACTTTCAGACATCTCAGAATCATGTGGAAAGTTAACCTAAAGTGTTTCCATTAGGTTTGCAGTAAGTGCTTTGTTGTAAAATTGAAATGTATACTAATTGTATTGACTAAGCATTGCATGCACTGAGATAACAACTTTTTTGTGTTGATGTGTACAGCCATGAAACAGCTTTCGAACTACTCATAATCATGTGGAAAGTTAACCTAAGCTGAATCCATTAGGTTTGCAGTCAGGACTTTTGAGTACAATTGAAATGTATACTACTTTTATGTCAAAGCATTCTATTCACTGTGAAATCAACATTTTTGTCTTTATGTGCACAGGTAAAAAACAACTTTCAGACATCTCAGAATCATGTGGGAAGTTAACCTAAAGTGTTTCAATTAGGTTTGCAGTAAGTGCTTTGGTGGAAAATTGAAATGTATGCTATTTGTATTGTCTAAGCATTGCATGCACTGAGATAACAACTTTTTTGTGTTGATGTGTACAGCCATGAAACAACTTTCAAACTACTCATAATGATGTGGAAAGTTAACCTAAGGTGTTTCCATTAGGTTTGCAGTAAGTGCTTTGGTGTAAAATTGAAATGTATACTATTGGTATTGTCAAAGCTTTGCATGCACTGAGAAAACAACTTTTTTGTCTTGATGTGTACAGGTATGAATCAACTTTCAGACATCTCAGAATCATGTGAGAAGTTAATCTAAAGTGTTTCCATTAGATTTGCAGTAAGTGCTTTGGTGTAAAATTGAAATGTATACTATTTGTATTGTCTAAGCATTGCATGCACTGAGTTAACAACTTTTTTGTGTTGATGTGTACAGCCATGAAACAACATTCAAACTACTCATAATCATGTGGAAAGTTAACCTAAGGTGTTTCCATTAGGTTTGCAGTCAGGACTTTTGAGTACAATTGAAATGTATACTACTTTTATGTCAAAGCATTCTATTCACTGTGAAATCAACTTTTTTGTCTTTATGTGCACAGGTATGAAACAACTTTCAGACATCTCAGAATCATGTGGGAAGTTCACTTAAAGTGTTTCCATTAGTTTTGCAGTAAGTGCTTTGGTGTAAAATTGAAATGTATACTATTTGTATTGTCTAAGCATTGCATGCACTGAGTTAACAACTTTTTTGTGTTGATGTGTACAGCCATGAAACAACTTTCAAACTACTCATAATGATGTGGAAAGTTAACCTAAGGTGTTTCCATTAGGTTTGCAGTAAGTGCTTTGGTGTAAAATTGAAATGTATACTATTGGTATTGTCAAAGCTTTGCATGCACTGAGAAAACAACTTTTTTGTCTTGATGTGCACACGTATGAATCAACTTTCAGACATCTCAGAATCATGTGGGAAGTTAATCTAAAGTGTTTCCATTAGATTTGCAGTAAGAGCTTTGGTGTAAAATTGAAATGTATACTATTTGTATTGTCTAAGCATTGCATGCACTGAGATAACAACTTTTTTGTGTTGATGTGTACAGCCAGGAAACAACTTTCAAACTACTAATAATCATGTGGGAAGTTAACCTTAGGTGTTTCCATTTGTTTGCAGTAAGTACTTTGGAGTAAAATTGAGATGTATACTACCTTAATGTCAGAGCATAGTAGCACTGAGAAAGAAACTTTTTTGTCTTGATGAACTGAGGCATGAAACAACTTTAAACCTGGTCATACTCATGTGGAAAGTTAACCTAAGGTGTTTCCATTAGGTTTGCAGTCAGGACTTTTGAGTACAATTGAAATGTATACTACTTTTATGTCAAAGCATTCTATTCACTGTGAAATCAACTTTTTTGTCTTTATGTGCATAGGTATGAAACAACTTTCAGACATCTCAGAATCATGTGGGAAGTTAACCTAAAGTGTTTCCATTAGGTTTGCAGTAAGTGCTTTGCTGTAAAATTGAAATGTATACTAATTGTATTGACTAAGCATTGCATGCACTGAGATAACAACTTTTTTGTGTTGATGTGTACAGCCATGAAACAGCTTTCGAACTACTCATAATCATGTGGAAAGTTAACCTAAGCTGTATCCATTAGGTTTGCAGTCAGGACTTTTGAGTACAATTGAAATGTATACTACTTTTATGTCAAAGCATTCTATTCACTGTGAAATCAACTTTTTTGTCTTTATGTGCACAAGTATGAAACAACTTTCAGACATCTCAGAATCATGTGGGAAGTTAACCTAAAGTGTTTCCATTAGGTTTGCAGTAAGTGCTTTGGTGGAAAATTGAAATGTATGCTATTTGTATTGTCTAAGCATTGCATGCACTGAGATAACAACTTTTTTGTGTTGATGTCTACAGCCATGAAACAACTTTCAAACTACTCATAATCATGTGGAAAGTTAACCTAAGGTGTTTCCATTAGGTTTGCAGTAAGAGCTTTGGTGTAAAATTGAAATGTATACTATTGGTATTGTCAAAGCTTTGCATGCACTGAGATAACAACTTTTTTGTGTTGATGTGTACAGCCATGAAACAACTTTCAAACTACTCATAATCATGTGGAAAGTTAACCTAAGGTGTTTCCATTAGGTTTGCAGTAAGTGCTTTGGTTTAAAAATGAAATGTATACTACCTTAATGTCAGAGCATAGTAGCACTGAGAAATAAACTTTTTTGTCTTGATGAACTGAGGCATGAAACAACTTTAAACCTAGTCATACTCATGTGGAAAGTTAACCTAAGGTGTTTCCATTAGGTTTGCAGTCAGGACTTTTGAGTACAATTGAAATGTATACTACTTTTATGTCAAAGCATTCTATTCACTGAGATAACAACTTTTTTGTGTTGATGTGTACAGCCATGAAACAACTTTCAAACTACTCATAATCATGTGGAAAGTTAACCTAAGGTGTTTCCATTAGGTTTGCAGTAAGTGCTTTGGTGTAAAAATGAAATGTATACTATTTGTATTGTCAAAGCTTTGCATGCACTGAGAAAACAACTTTTTTGTCTTTATGTGCACAGGTATGAAACAACTTTCAGACATCTCAGAATCATGTGGAAAGTTAACCTAAGGTGTTTCCATTAGGTTTGCAGTAAGTGCTTTGGTGTAAAATTGAAATGTATTCTATATGTATTGTAAAAGCATTGCATGCACTGAGAAAACAACTTTTTTGTCTTGATGTGCACAGGTATGAAACAACTTTCAGACATCTCAGAATCATGTGGGAAGTTAATCTAAGTTGTTTCCATTAGGTTTGCAGTAAGGACTTTGGTGTAAAATTGAAATGTATACTATTTGTATTGTCTAAGCATTGCATGCACTGAGATAACAACTTTTTTGTGTTGATGTCTACAGCCATGAAACAACTTTCAAACTACTCATAATCATGTGGAAAGTTAACCTAAGGTGTTTCCATTAGGTTTGCAGTAAGAGCTTTGGTGTAAAATTGAAATGTATACTATTGGTATTGTCAAAGCTTTGCATGCACTGAGATAACAACTTTTTTGTGTTGATGTGTACAGCCATGAAACAACTTTCAAACTACTCATAATCATGTGGAAAGTTAACCTAAGGTGTTTCCATTAGGTTTGCAGTAAGTGCTTTGGTTTAAAAATGAAATGTATACTATTTGTATTGTCAAAGCTTTGCATGCACTGAGAAAAAACTTTTTTGTCTTTATGTGCACAGGTATGAAACAACTTTCAGACATCTCAGAATCATGTGGGAAGTTAACCTAAAGTGTTTCCATTAGGTTTGCAGTAAGTGCTTTGCTGTAAAATTGAAATGTATACTAATTGTATTGACTAAGCATTGCATGCACTGAGATAACAACTTTTTTGTGTTGATGTGTAACAGCCATGAAACAGCTTTCGAACTACTCATAATCATGTGGAAAGTTAACCTAAGCTGTATCCATTAGGTTTGCAGTCAGGACTTTTGAGTACAATTGAAATGTATACTACTTTTATGTCAAAGCATTCTATTCACTGTGAAATCAACTTTTTTGTCTTTATGTGCACAAGTATGAAACAACTTTCAGACATCTTAGAATCATGTGGGAAGTTAACCTAAAGTGTTTCCATTAGGTTTGCAGTAAGTACTTTACTGTAAAATTGAAATGTATACTAATTGTATTGTCTAAGCATTGCATGCACTGAGATAACAACTTTTTTGTGTTGATGTATACAGCCATGAAACAGCTTTCAAACTACTCATAATCATGTGGAAAGTTAACCTAAGCTGTATCCATTAGGTTTGCAGTCAGGACTTTTGAGTACAATTGAAATGTATACTACTTTTATGTCAAAGCATTCTATTCACTGTGAAATCAACATTTTTGTCTTTATGTGCACAGGTAAAAAACAACTTTCAGACATCTCAGAATCATGTGGGAAGTTAACCTAAAGTGTTTCCATTAGATTTGCAGTAAGTGCTTTGGTGTAAAATTGAAATGTATACTATTTGTATTGTCTAAGCATTGCATGCACTGAGTTAACAACTTTTTTGTGTTGATGTGTACAGCCATGAAACAACTTTCAAACTACTCATAATCATGTGGAAAGTTAACCTAAGGTGTTTCCATTTGATTGCAGTAAGTACTTTGGAGTAAAATTGAGATGTATACTACCTTAATGTCAGAGCATAGTAGCACTGAGAAATAAACTTTTTTGTCTTGATGAACTGAGGCATGAAACAACTTTAAACCTAGTCATACTCATGTGGAAAGTTAACCTAAGGTGTTTCCATTAGGTTTGCAGTCAGGACTTTTGAGTACAATTGAAATGTATACTACTTTTATGTCAAAGCATTCTATTCACTGAGATAACAACTTTTTTGTGTTGATGTGTACAGCCATGAAACAACTTTCAAACTACTCATAATCATGGTGAAAGTTAACCTAAGGTGTTTCCATTAGGTTTGCAGTAAGTGCTTTGGTGTAAAAATGAAATGTATACTATTTGTATTGTCAAAGCTTTGCATGCACTGAGAAAACAACTTTTTTGTCTTTATGTGCACAGGTATGAAACAACTTTCAGACATCTCAGAATCATGTGGAAAGTTAACCTAATGTGTTTCCATTAGGTTTGCAGTAAGTGCTTTGGTGTAAAATTGAAATGTATTCTATATGTATTGTAAAAGCATTGCATGCACTGAGAAAACAACTTTTTTGTCTTGATGTGCACAGGTATGAAACAACTTTCAGACATCTCAGAATCATGTGGGAAGTTAATCTAAGTTGTTTCCATTAGGTTTGCAGTAAGGACTTCTGTGTAAAATTGAAATGTATACTATTTGTATTCTCTAAGCATTGCATGCACTGAGATAGCAACTGTTTTGTGTTGATGTGTACAGCCATGAAACAACTTTCAAACTACTCATAATCATGTGAGAAGTTAACCTAAAGTGTTTCCATTAGGTTTGCAGTAAGTGCTTTGGTGTAAAAATGAAATGTATACTATTTGTATTGTCAAAGCTTTGCATGCACTGAGAAAACAACTTTTTTGTCTTTATGTGCACAGGTATGAAACAACTTTCAGACATCTCAGAATCATGTGGGAAGTTAACCTAAAGTGTTTCCATTAGGTTTGCAGTAAGTGCTTTGGTGGAAAATTGAAATGTATGCTATTTGTATTGTCTAAGCATTGCATGCACTGAGATAACAACTTTTTTGTGTTGATGTCTACAGCCATGAAACAACTTTCAAACTACTCATAATGATGTGGAAAGTTAACCTAAGGTGTTTCCATTAGGTTTGCAGTAAGTGCTTTGGTGTAAAATTGAAATGTATACTATTGGTATTGTCAAAGCTTTGCATGCACTGAGAAAACAACTTTTTTGTCTTGATGTGCACACGTATGAATCAACTTTCAGACATCTCAGAATCATGTGGGAAGTTAATCTAAAGTGTTTCCATTAGATTTGCAGTAAGTGCTTTGGTGTAAAATTGAAATGTATACTATTTGTATTGTCTAAGCATTGCATGCACTGAGATAACAACTTTTTTGTGTTGATGTGTACAGCCAGGAAACAACTTTCAAACTACTAATAATGATGTGGGAAGTTAACCTTAGGTGTTTCCATTTGTTTGCAGTAAGTACTTTGGAGTAAAATTGAGATGTATACTTCCTTAATGTCAGAGCATAGTAGCACTGAGAAAGAAACTTTTTTGTCTTGATGAACTGAGGCATGAAACAACTTTAAACCTGGTCATACTCATGTGGAAAATTAACCTAAGGTGTTTCCATTAGGTTTGCAGTCAGGACTTTTGAGTACAATTGAAATGTATACTACTTTTATGTCAAAGCATTCTATTCACTGTGAAATCAACTTTTTTGTCTTTATGTGCACAGGTATGAAACAACTTTCAGACATCTCAGAATCATGTGGGAAGTTAACCTAAGGTGTTTCCATTAGGTTTGCAGTCAGGACTTTTGAGTACAATTGAAATGTATACTACTTTTATGTCAAAGCATTCTATTCACTGAGATAACAACTTTTTTGTGTTGATGTGTACAGCCATGAAACAACTTTCAAACTACTCATAATCATGTGGAAAGTTAACCTAAGGTGTTTCCATTAGGTTTGCAGTAAGTGCTTTGGTGTAAAAATGAAATGTATACTATTTGTATTGTCAAAGCTTTGCATGCACTGAGAAAACAACTTTTTTGTCTTTATGTGCACAGGTATGAAACAACTTTCAGACATCTCAGAATCATGTGGAAAGTTAACCTAAGGTGTTTCCATTAGGTTTGCAGTAAGTGCTTTGGTGTAAAATTGAAATGTATTCTATATGTATTGTAAAAGCATTGCATGCACTGAGAAAACAACTTTTTTGTCTTGATGTGCACAGGTATGAAACAACTTTCAGACATCTCAGAATCATGTGGGAAGTTAATCTAAGTTGTTTCCATTAGGTTTGCAGTAAGGACTTTGGTGTAAAAATGAAATGTATACTATTTGTATTCTCTAAGCATTGCATGCACTGAGATAGCAACTGTTTTGTGTTGATGTGTACAGCCATGAAACAACTTTCAAACTACTCATAATCATGTGGAAAGTTAACCTAAGGTGTTTCCATTTGATTGCAGTAAGTACTTTGGAGTAAAATTGAGATGTATACTACCTTAATGTCAGAGCATAGTAGCACTGAGAAATAAACTTTTTTGTCTTGATGAACTGAGGCATGAAACAACTTTAAACCTAGTCATACTCATGTGGAAAGTTAACCTAAGGTGTTTCCATTAGGTTTGCAGTCAGGACTTTTGAGTACAATTGAAATGTATACTACTTTTATGTCAAAGCATTCTATTCACTGTGAAATCAACTTTTTTGTCTTTATGTGCATAGGTATGAAACAACTTTCAGACATCTCAGAATCATGTGGGAAGTTAACCTAAAGTGTTTCCATTAGGTTTGCAGTAAGTGCTTTGCTGTAAAATTGAAATGTATACTAATTGTATTGACTAAGCATTGCATGCACTGAGATAACAACTTTTTTGTGTTGATGTGTAACAGCCATGAAACAGCTTTCGAACTACTCATAATCATGTGGAAAGTTAACCTAAGCTGTATCCATTAGGTTTGCAGTCAGGACTTTTGAGTACAATTGAAATGTATACTACTTTTATGTCAAAGCATTCTATTCACTGTGAAATCAACTTTTTTGTCTTTATGTGCACAAGTATGAAACAACTTTCAGACATCTTAGAATCATGTGGGAAGTTAACCTAAAGTGTTTCCATTAGGTTTGCAGTAAGTACTTTACTGTAAAATTGAAATGTATACTAATTGTATTGTCTAAGCATTGCATGCACTGAGATAACAACTTTTTTGTGTTGATGTATACAGCCATGAAACAGCTTTCAAACTACTCATAATCATGTGGAAAGTTAACCTAAGCTGTATCCATTAGGTTTGCAGTCAGGACTTTTGAGTACAATTGAAATGTATACTACTTTTATGTCAAAGCATTCTATTCACTGTGAAATCAACATTTTTGTCTTTATGTGCACAGGTAAAAAACAACTTTCAGACATCTCAGAATCATGTGGGAAGTTAACCTAAAGTGTTTCCATTAGATTTGCAGTAAGTGCTTTGGTGTAAAATTGAAATGTATACTATTTGTATTGTCTAAGCATTGCATGCACTGAGTTAACAACTTTTTTGTGTTGATGTGTACAGCCATGAAACAACTTTCAAACTACTCATAATCATGTGGAAAGTTAACCTAAGGTGTTTCCATTAGGTTTGCAGTCAGGACTTTTGAGTACAATTGAAATGTATACTGCTTTTATGTCAAAGCATTCTATTCACTGTGAAATCAACTTTTTTGTCTTTATGTGCACAGGTATGAAACAACTTTCAGACATCTCAGAATCATGTGGGAAGTTAACCTAAAGTGTTTCCATTAGTTTTGCAGTAAGTGCTTTGGTGTAAAATTGAAATGTATACTATTTGTATTGTCTAAGCATTGCATGCACTGAGTTAACAACTTTTTTGTGTTGATGTGTACAGCCATGAAACAACTTTCAAACTACTCATAATCATGTGGAAAGTTAACCTAAGGTGTTTCCATTTGATTGCAGTAAGTACTTTGGAGTAAAATTGAGATGTATACTACCTTAATGTCAGAGCATAGTAGCACTGAGAAATAAACTTTTTTGTCTTGATGAACTGAGGCATGAAACAACTTTAAACCTAGTCATACTCATGTGGAAAGTTAACCTAAGGTGTTTCCATTAGGTTTGCAGTCAGGACTTTTGAGTACAATTGAAATGTATACTACTTTTATGTCAAAGCATTCTATTCACTGAGATAACAACTTTTTTGTGTTGATGTGTACAGCCATGAAACAACTTTCAAACTACTCATAATCATGTGGAAAGTTAACCTAAGGTGTTTCCATTAGGTTTGCAGTAAGTGCTTTGGTGTAAAAATGAAATGTATACTATTTGTATTGTCAAAGCTTTGCATGCACTGAGAAAACAACTTTTTTGTCTTTATGTGCACAGGTATGAAACAACTTTCAGACATCTCAGAATCATGTGGAAAGTTAACCTAAGGTGTTTCCATTAGGTTTGCAGTAAGTGCTTTGGTGTAAAATTGAAATGTATTCTATATGTATTGTAAAAGCATTGCATGCACTGAGAAAACAACTTTTTTGTCTTGATGTGCACAGGTATGAAACAACTTTCAGACATCTCAGAATCATGTGGGAAGTTAATCTAAGTTGTTTCCATTAGGTTTGCAGTAAGGACTTTGGTGTAAAATTGAAATGTATACTATTTGTATTCTCTAAGCATTGCATGCACTGAGATAGCAACTGTTTTGTGTTGATGTGTACAGCCATGAAACAACTTTCAAACTACTCATAATCATGTGAGAAGTTAACCTAAAGTGTTTCCATTAGGTTTGCAGTAAGTGCTTTGGTGTAAAAATGAAATGTATACTATTTGTATTGTCAAAGCTTTGCATGCACTGAGAAAACAACTTTTTTGTCTTTATGTGCACAGGTATGAAACAACTTTCAGACATCTCAGAATCATGTGGGAAGTTAACCTAAAGTGTTTCCATTAGGTTTGCAGTAAGTACTTTGTTGTAAAATTGAAATGTATACTAATTGTATTGACTAAGCATTGCATGCACTGAGATAACAACTTTTTTGTGTTGATGTGTAGAGCCATGAAACAACTTTCAAACTACTCATAATGATGTGGAAAGTTAACCTAAGGTGTTTCCATTAGGTGTGCAGTAAGTGCTTTGGTGTAAAATTGAAATGTATACTATTGCTATTGTCAAAGCTTTGCATGCACTGAGAAAACAACTTTTTTGTCTTGATGTGTACAGGTATGAATCAACTTTCAGACATCTCAGAATCATGTGGGAAGTTAATCTAAAGTGTTTCCATTAGATTTGCAGTAAGTGCTTTGGTGTAAAATTGAAATGTATACTATTTGTATTGTCTAAGCATTGCATGCACTGAGTTAACAACTTTTTTGTGTTGATGTGTACAGCCATGAAACAACTTTCAAACTACTCATAATCATGTGGAAAGTTAACCTAAGGTGTTTCCATTAGGTTTGCAGTCAGGACTTTTGAGTACAATTGAAATGTATACTACTTTTATGTCAAAGCATTCTATTCACTGTGAAATCAACTTTTTTGTCTTTATGTGCACAGGTATGAAACAACTTTCAGACATCTCAGAATCATGTGGGAAGTTAACCTAAAGTGTTTCCATTAGTTTTGCAGTAAGTGCTTTGGTGTAAAATTGAAATGTATACTATTTGTATTGTCTAAGCATTGCATGCACTGAGTTAACAACTTTTTTGTGTTGATGTGTACAGCCATGAAACAACTTTCAAACTACTCATAATCATGTGGAAAGTTAACCTAAGGTGTTTCCATTTGATTGCAGTAAGTACTTTGGAGTAAAATTGAGATGTATACTACCTTAATGTCAGAGCATAGTAGCACTGAGAAATAAACTTTTTTGTCTTGATGAACTGAGGCATGAAACAACTTTAAACCTAGTCATACTCATGTGGAAAGTTAACCTAAGGTGTTTCCATTAGGTTTGCAGTCAGGACTTTTGAGTACAATTGAAATGTATACTACTTTTATGTCAAAGCATTCTATTCACTGAGATAACAACTTTTTTGTGTTGATGTGTACAGCCATGAAACAACTTTCAAACTACTCATAATCATGTGGAAAGTTAACCTAAGGTGTTTCCATTAGGTCTGCAGTAAGTGCTTTGGTGTAAAAATGAAATGTGTACTATTTGTACTGTCAAAGCTTTGCATGCACTGAGAAAACAACTTTTTTGTCTTTATGTGCACAAGTATGAAACAACTTTCAGACATCTCAGAATCATGTGGGAAGTTAATCTAAAGTGTTTCCATTAGATTTGCAGTAAGTGCTTTGGTGTAAAATTGAAATGTATACTATTTGTATTGTCTAAGCATTACATGCACTGAGATAACAACTTTTTTGTGTTGATGTGTACAGCCAGGAAACAACTTTCAAACTACTAATAATCATGTGGGAAGTTAACCTAAGGTGTTTCCATTTGTTTGCAGTAAGTACTTTGGAGTAAAATTGAGATGTATACTACCTTAATGTCAGAGCATAGTAGCACTGAGAAAGAAACTTTTTTGTCTTGATGAACTGAGGCATGAAACAACTTTAAAACTGGTCATACTCATGTGGAAAATTAACCTAAGGTGTTTCCATTAGGTTTGCAGTCAGGACTTTTGAGTACAATTGAAATGTATACTGCTTTTATGTCAAAGCATTCTATTCACTGTGAAATCACTTTTTTGTCTTTATGTGCACAGGTATGAAACAACTTTCAGACATCTCAGAATCATGTGGGAAGTTAACCTAAAGTGTTTCCATTAGTTTTGCAGTAAGTGCTTTGGTGTAAAATTGAAATGTATACTATTTGTATTGTCTAAGCATTGCATGCACTGAGTTAACAACTTTTTGTGTTGATGTGTACAGCCATGAAACAACTTTCAAACTACTCATAATCATGTGGAAAGTTAACCTAAGGTGTTTCCATTTGATTGCAGTAAGTACTTTGGAGTAAAATTGAGATGTATACTACCTTAATGTCAGAGCATAGTAGCACTGAGAAATAAACTTTTTGTCTTGATGAACTGAGGCATGAAACAACTTTAAACCTAGTCATACTCATGTGGAAAGTTAACCTAAGGTGTTTCCATTAGGTTTGCAGTCAGGACTTTTGAGTACAATTGAAATGTATACTACTTTTATGTCAAAGCATTCTATTCACTGAGATAACAACTTTTTTGTGTTGATGTGTACAGCCATGAAACAACTTTCAAACTACTCATAATCATGTGGAAAGTTAACCTAAGGTGTTTCCATTAGGTTTGCAGTAAGTGCTTTGGTGTAAAATGAAATGTATACTATTTGTATTGTCAAAGCTTTGCATGCACTGAGAAAACAACTTTTTTGTCTTTATGTGCACAGGTATGAAACAACTTTCAGACATCTCAGAATCATGTGGAAAGTTAACCTAAGGTGTTTCCATTAGGTTTGCAGTAAGTGCTTTGGTGTAAAATTGAAATGTATTCTATATGTATTGTAAAAGCATTGCATGCACTGAGAAAACAACTTTTTTGTCTTGATGTGCACAGGTATGAAACAACTTTCAGACATCTCAGAATCATGTGGGAAGTTAATCTAAGTTGTTTCCATTAGGTTTGCAGTAAGGACTTTGGTGTAAAATTGAAATGTATACTATTTGTATTCTCTAAGCATTGCATGCACTGAGATAGCAACTGTTTTGTGTTGATGTGTACAGCCATGAAACAACTTTCAAACTACTCATAATCATGTGAGAAGTTAACCTAAAGTGTTTCCATTAGGTTTGCAGTAAGTGCTTTGGTGTAAAAATGAAATGTATACTATTTGTATTGTCAAAGCTTTGCATGCACTGAGAAAACAACTTTTTTGTCTTTATGTGCACAGGTATGAAACAACTTTCAGACATCTCAGAATCATGTGGGAAGTTAACCTAAAGTGTTTCCATTAGGTTTGCAGTAAGTACTTTGTTGTAAAATTGAAATGTATACTAATTGTATTGACTAAGCATTGCATGCACTGAGATAACAACTTTTTTGTGTTGATGTGTACAGCCATGAAACAACTTTCAAACTACTCATAATGATGTGGAAAGTTAACCTAAGGTGTTTCCATTAGGTTTGCAGTAAGTGCTTTGGTGTAAAATTGAAATGTATACTATTGCTATTGTCAAAGCTTTGCATGCACTGAGAAAACAACTTTTTTGTCTTGATGTGTACAGGTATGAATCAACTTTCAGACATCTCAGAATCATGTGAGAAGTTAATCTAAAGTGTTTCCATTAGATTTGCAGTAAGTGCTTTGGTGTAAAATTGAAATGTATACTATTTGTATTGTCTAAGCATTGCATGCACTGAGTTAACAACTTTTTTGTGTTGATGTGTACAGCCAGGAAACAACTTTCAAACTACTAATAATCATGTGGGAAGTTAACCTAAGGTGTTTCCATTTGTTTGCAGTAAGTACTTTGGAGTAAAATTGAGATGTATACTACCTTAATGTCAGAGCATAGTAGCACTGAGAAAGAAACTTTTTTGTCTTGATGAACTGAGGCATGAAACAACTTTAAAACTGGTCATACTCATGTGGAAAATTAACCTAAGGTGTTTCCATTAGGTTTGCAGTCAGGACTTTTGAGTACAATTGAAATGTATACTGCTTTTATGTCAAAGCATTCTATTCACTGTGAAATCAACTTTTTTGTCTTTATGTGCACAGGTATGAAACAACTTTCAGACATCTCAGAATCATGTGGGAAGTTAACCTAAAGTGTTTCCATTAGTTTTGCAGTAAGTGCTTTGGTGTAAAATTGAAATGTATACTATTTGTATTGTCTAAGCATTGCATGCACTGAGTTAACAACTTTTTTGTGTTGATGTGTACAGCCATGAAACAACTTTCAAACTACTCATAATCATGTGGAAAGTTAACCTAAGGTGTTTCCATTTGATTGCAGTAAGTACTTTGGAGTAAAATTGAGATGTATACTACCTTAATGTCAGAGCATAGTAGCACTGAGAAATAAACTTTTTTGTCTTGATGAACTGAGGCATGAAACAACTTTAAACCTAGTCATACTCATGTGGAAAGTTAACCTAAGGTGTTTCCATTAGGTTTGCAGTCAGGGCTTTTGAGTACAATTGAAATGTATACTACTTTTATGTCAAAGCATTCTATTCACTGAGATAACAACTTTTTTGTGTTGATGTGTACAGCCATGAAACAACTTTCAAACTACTCATAATAATGTGGAAAGTTAACCTAAGGTGTTTCCATTAGGTTTGCAGTAAGTGCTTTGGTGTAAAAATGAAATGTGTGCTATTTGTACTATCAAAGCTTTGCATGCACTGAGAAAACAACTTTTTTGTCTTTATGTGCACAAGTATGAAACAACTTTCAGACATCTCAGAATCATGTGGGAAGTTAATCTAAAGTGTTTCCATTAGATTTGCAGTAAGTGCTTTGGTGTAAAATTGAAATGTATACTATTTGTATTGTCTAAGCATTACATGCACTGAGATAACAACTTTTTTGTGTTGATGTGTACAGCCAGGAAACAACTTTCAAACTACTAATAATCATGTGGGAAGTTAACCTAAGGTGTTTCCATTTGTTTGCAGTAAGTACTTTGGAGTAAAATTGAGATGTATACTACCTTAATGTCAGAGCATAGTAGCACTGAGAAAGAAACTTTTTTGTCTTGATGAACTGAGGCATGAAACAACTTTAAACCTGGTCATACTCATGTGGAAAATTAACCTAAGGTGTTTCCATTAGGTTTGCAGTCAGGACTTTTGAGTACAATTGAAATGTATACTGCTTTTATGTCAAAGCATTCTATTCACTGTGAAATCAACTTTTTTGTCTTTATGTGCACAGGTATGAAACAACTTTCAGACATCTCAGAATCATGTGGGAAGTTAACCTAAAGTGTTTCCATTAGTTTTGCAGTAAGTGCTTTGGTGTAAAATTGAAATGTATACTATTTGTATTGTCTAAGCATTGCATGCACTGAGTTAACAACTTTTTTGTGTTGATGTGTACAGCCATGAAACAACTTTCAAACTACTCATAATCATGTGGAAAGTTAACCTAAGGTGTTTCCATTTGATTGCAGTAAGTACTTTGGAGTAAAATTGAGATGTATACTACCTTAATGTCAGAGCATAGTAGCACTGAGAAATAAACTTTTTTGTCTTGATGAACTGAGGCATGAAACAACTTTAAACCTAGTCATACTCATGTGGAAAGTTAACCTAAGGTGTTTCCATTAGGTTTGCAGTCAGGACTTTTGAGTACAATTGAAATGTATACTACTTTTATGTCAAAGCATTCTATTCACTGAGATAACAACTTTTTTGTGTTGATGTGTACAGCCATGAAACAACTTTCAAACTACTCATAATCATGTGGAAAGTTAACCTAAGGTGTTTCCATTAGGTTTGCAGTAAGTGCTTTGGTGTAAAAATGAAATGTATACTATTTGTATTGTCAAAGCTTTGCATGCACTGAGAAAACAACTTTTTTGTCTTTATGTGCACAGGTATGAAACAACTTTCAGACATCTCAGAATCATGTGGAAAGTTAACCTAAGGTGTTTCCATTAGGTTTGCAGTAAGTGCTTTGGTGTAAAATTGAAATGTATTCTATATGTATTGTAAAAGCATTGCATGCACTGAGAAAACAACTTTTTTGTCTTGATGTGCACAGGTATGAAACAACTTTCAGACATCTCAGAATCATGTGGGAAGTTAATCTAAGTTGTTTCCATTAGGTTTGCAGTAAGGACTTTGGTGTAAAATTGAAATGTATACTATTTGTATTCTCTAAGCATTGCATGCACTGAGATAGCAACTGTTTTGTGTTGATGTGTACAGCCATGAAACAACTTTCAAACTACTCATAATCATGTGAGAAGTTAACCTAAAGTGTTTCCATTAGGTTTGCAGTAAGTGCTTTGGTGTAAAAATGAAATGTATACTATTTGTATTGTCAAAGCTTTGCATGCACTGAGAAAACAACTTTTTTGTCTTTATGTGCACAGGTATGAAACAAATTTCAGACATCTCAGAATCATGTGGGAAGTTAACCTAAAGTGTTTCCATTAGGTTTGCAGTAAGTGCTTTGTTGTAAAATTGAAATGTATACTAATTGTATTGACTAAGCATTGCATGCACTGAGATAACAACTTTTTTGTGTTGATGTGTACAGCCATGAAACAGCTTTCGAACTACTCATAATCATGTGGAAAGTTAACCTAAGCTGTATCCATTAGGTTTGCAGTCAGGACTTTTGAGTACAATTGAAATGTATACTACTTTTATGTCAAAGCATTCTATTCACTGTGAAATCAACATTTTTGTCTTTATGTGCACAGGTAAAAAACAACTTTCAGACATCTCAGAATCATGTGGGAAGTTAACCTAAAGTGTTTCAATTAGGTTTGCAGTAAGTGCTTTGGTGGAAAATTGAAATATATGCTATTTGTATTGTCTAAGCATTGCATGCACTGAGATAACAACTTTTTTGTGTTGATGTGTACAGCCATGAAACAACTTTCAAACTACTCATAATGATGTGGAAAGTTAACCTAAGGTGTTTCCATTAGGTTTGCAGTAAGTGCTTTGGTGTAAAATTGAAATGTATACTATTTGTATTGTCTAAGCATTGCATGCACTGAGTTAACAACTTTTTTGTGTTGATGTGTACAGCCATGAAACAACTTTCAAACTACTCATAATCATGTGGAAAGTTAACCTAAGGTGTTTCCATTTGTTTGCAGTAAGTACTTTGGAGTAAAATTGAGATGTATACTACCTTAATGTCAGAGCATAGTAGCACTGAGAAAGAAACTTTTTTGTCTTGATGAACTGAGGCATGAAACAACTTTAAACCTGGTCATACTCATGTGGAAAATTAACCTAAGGTGTTTCCATTAGGTTTGCAGTCAGGACTTTTGAGTACAATTGAAATGTATACTGCTTTTATGTCAAAGCATTCTATTCACTGTGAAATCAACTTTTTTGTCTTTATGTGCACAGGTATGAAACAACTTTCAGACATCTCAGAATCATGTGGGAAGTTAACCTAAAGTGTTTCCATTAGTTTTGCAGTAAGTGCTTTGGTGTAAAATTGAAATGTATACTATTTGTATTGTCTAAGCATTGCATGCACTGAGTTAACAACTTTTTTGTGTTGATGTGTACAGCCATGAAACAACTTTCAAACTACTCATAATCATGTGGAAAGTTAACCTAAGGTGTTTCCATTTGATTGCAGTAAGTACTTTGGAGTAAAATTGAGATGTATACTACCTTAATGTCAGAGCATAGTAGCACTGAGAAATAAACTTTTTTGTCTTGATGAACTGAGGCATGAAACAACTTTAAACCTAGTCATACTCATGTGGAAAGTTAACCTAAGGTGTTTCCATTAGGTTTGCAGTCAGGACTTTTGAGTACAATTGAAATGTATACTACTTTTATGTCAAAGCATTCTATTCACTGAGATAACAACTTTTTTGTGTTGATGTGTACAGCCATGAAACAACTTTCAAACTACTCATAATCATGTGGAAAGTTAACCTAAGGTGTTTCCATTAGGTTTGCAGTAAGTGCTTTGGTGTAAAAATGAAATGTATACTATTTGTATTGTCAAAGCTTTGCATGCACTGAGAAAACAACTTTTTTGTCTTTATGTGCACAGGTATGAAACAACTTTCAGACATCTCAGAATCATGTGGAAAGTTAACCTAAGGTGTTTCCATTAGGTTTGCAGTAAGTGCTTTGGTGTAAAATTGAAATGTATTCTATATGTATTGTAAAAGCATTGCATGCACTGAGAAAACAACTTTTTTGTCTTGATGTGCACAGGTATGAAACAACTTTCAGACATCTCAGAATCATGTGGGAAGTTAATCTAAGTTGTTTCCATTAGGTTTGCAGTAAGGACTTTGGTGTAAATTGAAATGTATACTATTTGTATTCTCTAAGCATTGCATGCACTGAGATAGCAACTGTTTTGTGTTGATGTGTACAGCCATGAAACAACTTTCAAACTACTCCATAATCATGTGAGAAGTTAACCTAAAGTGTTTCCATTAGGTTTGCAGTAAGTGCTTTGGTGTAAAAATGAAATGTATACTATTTGTATTGTCAAAGCTTTGCATGCACTGAGAAAACAACTTTTTTGTCTTTATGTGCACAGGTATGAAACAAATTTCAGACATCTCAGAATCATGTGGGAAGTTAACCTAAAGTGTTTCCATTAGGTTTGCAGTAAGTGCTTTGTTGTAAAATTGAAATGTATACTAATTGTATTGACTAAGCATTGCATGCACTGAGATAACAACTTTTTTGTGTTGATGTGTACAGCCATGAAACAGCTTTCGAACTACTCATAATCATGTGGAAAGTTAACCTAAGCTGTATCCATTAGGTTTGCAGTCAGGACTTTTGAGTACAATTGAAATGTATACTACTTTTATGTCAAAGCATTCTATTCACTGTGAAATCAACATTTTTGTCTTTATGTGCACAGGTAAAAAACAACTTTCAGACATCTCAGAATCATGTGGGAAGTTAACCTAAAGTGTTTCAATTAGGTTTGCAGTAAGTGCTTTGGTGGAAAATTGAAATATATGCTATTTGTATTGTCTAAGCATTGCATGCACTGAGATAACAACTTTTTTGTGTTGATGTGTACAGCCATGAAACAACTTTCAAACTACTCATAATGATGTGGAAAGTTAACCTAAGGTGTTTCCATTAGGTTTGCAGTAAGTGCTTTGGTGTAAAATTGAAATGTATACTATTTGTATTGTCTAAGCATTGCATGCACTGAGTTAACAACTTTTTTGTGTTGATGTGTACAGCCATGAAACAACTTTCAAACTACTCATAATCATGTGGAAAGTTAACCTAAGGTGTTTCCATTTGATTGCAGTAAGTACTTTGGAGTAAAATTGAGATGTATACTACCTTAATGTCAGAGCATAGTAGCACTGAGAAATAAACTTTTTTGTCTTGATGAACTGAGGCATGAAAGAACTTTAAACCTAGTCATACTCATGTGGAAAGTTAACCTAAGGTGTTTCCATTAGGTTTGCAGTCAGGACTTTTGAGTACAATTGAAATGTATACTACTTTTATGTCAAAGCATTCTATTCACTGAGATAACAACTTTTTTGTGTTGATGTGTACAGCCATGAAACAACTTTCAAACTACTCATAATCATGTGGAAAGTTAACCTAAGGTGTTTCCATTAGGTTTGCAGTAAGTGCTTTGGTGTAAAAATGAAATGTATACTATTTGTATTGTCAAAGCTTTGCATGCACTGAGAAAACAACTTTTTTGTCTTTATGTGCACAGGTATGAAACAACTTTCAGACATCTCAGAATCATGTGGAAAGTTAACCTAAGGTGTTTCCATTAGGTTTGCAGTAAGTGCTTTGGTGTAAAATTGAAATGTATTCTATATGTATTGTAAAAGCATTGCATGCACTGAGAAAACAACTTTTTTGTCTTGATGTGCACAGGTATGAAACAACTTTCAGACATCTCAGAATCATGTGGGAAGTTAATCTAAGTTGTTTCCATTAGGTTTGCAGTAAGGACTTTGGTGTAAAATTGAAATGTATACTATTTGTATTCTCTAAGCATTGCATGCACTGAGATAGCAACTGTTTTGTGTTGATGTGTACAGCCATGAAACAACTTTCAAACTACTCATAATCATGTGAGAAGTTAACCTAAAGTGTTTCCATTAGGTTTCCAGTAAGTGCTTTGGTGTAAAAATGAAATGTATACTATTTGTATTGTCAAAGCTTTGCATGCACTGAGAAAACAACTTTTTTGTCTTTATGTGCACAGGTATGAAACAACTTTCAGACATCTCAGAATCATGTGGGAAGTTAACCTAAAGTGTTTCCATTAGGTTTGCAGTAAGTGCTTTGTTGTAAAATTGAAATGTATACTAATTGTATTGACTAAGCATTGCATGCACTGAGATAACAACTTTTTTGTGTTGATGTGTACAGCCATGAAACAGCTTTCGAACTACTCATAATCATGTGGAAAGTTAACCTAAGCTGAATCCATTAGGTTTGCAGTCAGGACTTTTGAGTACAATTGAAATGTATACTACTTTTATCTCAAAGCATTCTATTCACTGTGAAATCAACATTTTTGTCTTTATGTGCACAGGTAAAAAACAACTTTCAGACATCTCAGAATCATGTGGGAAGTTAACCTAAAGTGTTTCAATTAGGTTTGCAGTAAGTGCTTTGGTGGAAAATTGAAATGTATGCTATTTGTATTGTCTAAGCATTGCATGCACTGAGATAACAACTTTTTTGTGTTGATGTGTACAGCCATGAAACAACTTTCAAACTACTCATAATGATGTGGAAAGTTAACCTAAGGTGTTTCCATTAGGTTTGCAGTAAGTGCTTTGGTGTAAAATTGAAATGTATACTATTGGTATTGTCAAAGCTTTGCATGCACTGAGAAAACAACTTTTTTGTCTTGATGTGTACAGGTATGAATCAACTTTCAGACATCTCAGAATCATGTGAGAAGTTAATCTAAAGTGTTTCCATTAGATTTGCAGTAAGTGCTTTGGTGTAAAATTGAAATGTATACTATTTGTATTGTCTAAGCATTGCATGCACTGAGTTAACAACTTTTTTGTGTTGATGTGTACAGCCATGAAACAACTTTCAAACTACTCATAATCATGTGGAAAGTTAACCTAAGGTGTTTCCATTAGGTTTGCAGTCAGGACTTTTGAGTACAATTGAAATGTATACTACTTTTATGTCAAAGCATTCTATTCACTGTGAAATCAACTTTTTTGTCTTTATGTGCACAGGTATGAAACAACTTTCAGACATCTCAGAATCATGTGGGAAGTTAACCTAAAGTGTTTCCATTAGTTTTGCAGTAAGTGCTTTGGTGTAAAATTGAAATGTATACTATTTGTATTGTCTAAGCATTGCATGCAATGAGTTAACAACTTTTTTGTGTTGATGTGTACAGCCATGAAACAACTTTCAAACTACTCATAATCATGTGGAAAGTTAACCTAAGGTGTTTCCATTTGATTGCAGTAAGTACTTTGGAGTAAAATTGAGATGTATACTACCTTAATGTCAGAGCATAGTAGCACTGAGAAATAAACTTTTTTGTCTTGATGAACTGAGGCATGAAACAACTTTAAACCTAGTCATACTCATGTGGAAAGTTAACCTAAGGTGTTTCCATTAGGTTTGCAGTCAGGACTTTTGAGTACAATTGAAATGTATACTACTTTTATGTCAAAGCATTCTATTCACTGAGATAACAACTTTTTTGTGTTGATGTGTACAGCCATGAAACAACTTTCAAACTACTCATAATCATGTGGAAAGTTAACCTAAGGTGTTTCCATTAGGTTTGCAGTAAGTGCTTTGGTGTAAAAATGAAATGTATACTATTTGTATTGTCAAAGCTTTGCATGCACTGAGAAAACAACTTTTTTGTCTTTATGTGCACAGGTATGAAACAACTTTCAGACATCTCAGAATCATGTGGAAAGTTAACCTAAGGTGTTTCCATTAGGTTTGCAGTAAGTGCTTTGGTGTAAAATTGAAATGTATTCTATATGTATTGTAAAAGCATTGCATGCACTGAGAAAACAACTTTTTTGTCTTGATGTGCACAGGTATGAAACAACTTTCAGACATCTCAGAATCATGTGGGAAGTTAATCTAAGTTGTTTCCATTAGGTTTGCAGTAAGGACTTTGGTGTAAAATTGAAATGTATACTATTTGTATTCTCTAAGCATTGCATGCACTGAGATAGCAACTGTTTTGTGTTGATGTGTACAGCCATGAAACAACTTTCAAACTACTCATAATCATGTGAGAAGTTAACCTAAAGTGTTTCCATTAGGTTTGCAGTAAATGCTTTGGTGTAAAAATGAAATGTATACTATTTGTATTGTCAAAGCTTTGCATGCACTGAGAAAACAACTTTTTTGTCTTTATGTGCACAGGTATGAAACAACTTTCAGACATCTCAGAATCATGTGGGAAGTTAACCTAAAGTGTTTCCATTAGGTTTGCAGTAAGTGCTTTGTTGTAAAATTGAAATGTATACTAATTGTATTGACTAAGCATTGCATGCACTGAGATAACAACTTTTTTGTGTTGATGTGTACAGCCATGAAACAGCTTTCGAACTACTCATAATCATGTGGAAAGCTAACCTAAGCTGAATCCATTAGGTTTGCAGTCAGGACTTTTGAGTACAATTGAAATGTATACTACTTTTATGTCAAAGCATTCTATTCACTGTGAAATCAACATTTTTGTCTTTATGTGCACAGGTAAAAAACAACTTTCAGACATCTCAGAATCATGTGGGAAGTTAACCTAAAGTGTTTCAATTAGGTTTGCAGTAAGTGCTTTGGTGGAAAATTGAAATGTATGCTATTTGTATTGTCTAAGCATTGCATGCACTGAGATAACAACTTTTTTGTGTTGATGTGTACAGCCATGAAACAACTTTCAAACTACTCATAATGATGTGGAAAGTTAACCTAAGGTGTTTCCATTAGGTTTGCAGTAAGTGCTTTGGTGTAAAATTGAAATGTATACTATTGGTATTGTCAAAGCTTTGCATGCACTGAGAAAACAACTTTTTTGTCTTGATGTGTACAGGTATGAATCAACTTTCAGACATCTCAGAATCATGTGAGAAGTTAATCTAAAGTGTTTCCATTAGATTTGCAGTAAGTGCTTTGGTGTAAAATTGAAATGTATACTATTTGTATTGTCTAAGCATTGCATGCACTGAGTTAACAACTTTTTTGTGTTGATGTGTACAGCCATGAAACAACTTTCAAACTACTCATAATCATGTGGAAAGTTAACCTAAGGTGTTTCCATTAGGTTTGCAGTCAGGACTTTTGAGTACAATTGAAATGTATACTACTTTTATGTCAAAGCATTCTATTCACTGTGAAATCAACTTTTTTGTCTTTATGTGCACAGGTATGAAACAACTTTCAGACATCTCAGAATCATGTGGGAAGTTAACCTAAAGTGTTTCCATTAGTTTTGCAGTAAGTGCTTTGGTGTAAAATTGAAATGTATACTATTTGTATTGTCTAAGCATTGCATGCACTGAGTTAACAACTTTTTTGTGTTGATGTGTACAGCCATGAAACAACTTTCAAACTACTCATAATCATGTGGAAAGTTAACCTAAGGTGTTTCCATTTGATTGCAGTAAGTACTTTGGAGTAAAATTGAGATGTATACTACCTTAATGTCAGAGCATAGTAGCACTGAGAAATAAACTTTTTTGTCTTGATGAACTGAGGCATGAAACAACTTTAAACCTAGTCATACTCATGTGGAAAGTTAACCTAAGGTGTTTCCATTAGGTTTGCAGTCAGGACTTTTGAGTACAATTGAAATGTATACTACTTTTATGTCAAAGCATTCTATTCACTGAGATAACAACTTTTTTGTGTTGATGTGTACAGCCATGAAACAACTTTCAAACTACTCATAATCATGTGGAAAGTTAACCTAAGGTGTTTCCATTAGGTTTGCAGTAAGTGCTTTGGTGTAAAAATGAAATGTGTACTATTTGTACTGTCAAAGCTTTGCATGCACTGAGAAAACAACTTTTTTGTCTTTATGTGCACAAGTATGAAACAACTTTCAGACATCTCAGAATCATGTGGGAAGTTAATCTAAAGTGTTTCCATTAGATTTGCAGTAAGTGCTTTGGTGTAAAATTGAAATGTATACTATTTGTATTGTCTAAGCATTGCATGCACTGAGATAACAACTTTTTTGTGTTGATGTGTACAGCCAGGAAACAACTTTCAAACTACTAATAATCATGTGGGAAGTTAACCTTAGGTGTTTCCATTTGTTTGCAGTAAGTACTTTGGAGTAAAATTGAGATGTATACTACCTTAATGTCAGAGCATAGTAGCACTGAGAAAGAAACTTTTTTGTCTTGATGAACTGAGGCATGAAACTACTTTAAACCTGGTCATACTCATGTGGAAAGTTAACCTAAGGTGTTTCCATTAGGTTTGCAGTCAGGACTTTTGAGTACAATTGAAATGTATACTACTTTTATGTCAAAGCATTCTATTCACTGTGAAATCAACTTTTTTGTCTCTATGTGCACAGGTATGAAAGAACTTTCAGACATCTCAGAATCATGTGGGAAGTTAACCTAAAGTGTTTCCATTAGTTTTGCAGTAAGTGCTTTGGTGTAAAATTGAAATGTATACTATTTGTATTGTCTAAGCATTACATGCACTGAGATAACAACTTTTTTGTGTTGATGTGTACAGCCAGGAAACAACTTTCAAACTACTAATAATCATGTGGGAAGTTAACCTAAGGTGTTTCCATTTGTTTGCAGTAAGTACTTTGGAGTAAAATTGAGATGTATACTACCTTAATGTCAGAGCATAGTAGCACTGAGAAAGAAACTTTTTTGTCTTGATGAACTGAGGCATGAAACAACTTTAAACCTGGTCATACTCATGTGGGAAAATTAACCTAAGGTGTTTCCATTAGGTTTGCAGTCAGGACTTTTGAGTACAATTGAAATGTATACTACTTTTATGTCAAAGCATTCTATTCACTGTGAAATCAACTTTTTTGTCTTTATGTGCACAGGTATGAAACAACTTTCAGACATCTCAGAATCATGTGGGAAGTTAACCTAAAGTGTTTCCATTAGTTTTGCAGTAAGTGCTTTGGTGTAAAATTGAAATGTATACTATTTGTATTGTCTAAGCATTGCATGCACTGAGTTAACAACTTTTTTGTGTTGATGTGTACAGCCATGAAACAACTTTCAAACTACTCATAATCATGTGGAAAGTTAACCTAAGGTGTTTCCATTTGATTGCAGTAAGTACTTTGGAGTAAAATTGAGATGTATACTACCTTAATGTCAGAGCATAGTAGCACTGAGAAATAAACTTTTTTGTCTTGATGAACTGAGGCATGAAACAACTTTAAACCTAGTCATACTCATGTGGAAAGTTAACCTAAGGTGTTTCCATTAGGTTTGCAGTCAGGACTTTTGAGTACAATTGAAATGTATACTACTATTATGTCAAAGCATTCTATTCACTGAGATAACAACTTTTTTGTGTTGATGTGTACAGCCATGAAACAACTTTCAAACTACTCATAATCATGTGGAAAGTTAACCTAAGGTGTTTCCATTAGGTTTTGCAGTAAGTGCTTTGGGTGTAAAAATGAAATGTGTACTATTTGTACTGTCAAAGCTTTGCATGCACTGAGAAAACAACTTTTTTGTCTTTATGTGCACAAGTATGAAACAACTTTCAGACATCTCAGAATCATGTGGGAAGTTAATCTAAAGTGTTTCCATTAGATTTGCAGTAAGTGCTTTGGTGTAAAATTGAAATGTATACTATTTGTATTGTCTAAGCATTGCATGCACTGAGATAACAACTTTTTTGTGTTGATGTGTACAGCCAGGAAACAACTTTCAAACTACTAATAATCATGTGGGAAGTTAACCTTAGGTGTTTCCATTTGTTTGCAGTAAGTACTTTGGAGTAAAATTGAGATGTATACTACCTTAATGTCAGAGCATAGTAGCACTGAGAAAGAAACTTTTTTGTCTTGATGAACTGAGGCATGAAACTACTTTAAACCTGGTCATACTCATGTGGAAAGTTAACCTAAGGTGTTTCCATTAGGTTTGCAGTCAGGACTTTTGAGTACAATTGAAATGTATACTACTTTTATGTCAAAGCATTCTATTCACTGTGAAATCAACTTTTTTGTCTTTATGTGCACAGGTATGAAACAACTTTCAGACATCTCAGAATCATGTGGGAAGTTAACCTAAAGTGTTTCCATTAGTTTTGCAGTAAGTGCTTTGGTGTAAAATTGAAATGTATACTATTTGTATTGTCTAAGCATTGCATGCACTGAGTTAACAACTTTTTTGTGTTGATGTGTACAGCCATGAAACAACTTTCAAACTACTCATAATCATGTGGAAAGTTAACCTAAGGTGTTTCCATTTGATTGCAGTAAGTACTTTGGAGTAAAATTGAGATGTATACTACCTTAATGTCAGAGCATCGTAGCACTGAGAAATAAACTTTTTTGTCTTGATGAACTGAGGCATGAAACAACTTTAAACCTAGTCATACTCATGTGGAAAGTTAACCTAAGGTGTTTCCATTAGGTTTGCAGTCAGGACTTTTGAGTACAATTGAAATGTATACTACTATTATGTCAAAGCATTCTATTCACTGAGATAACAACTTTTTTTGTGTTGATGTGTACAAGCCATGAAACAACTTTCAAACTACTCATAATCATGTGGAAAGTTAACCTAAGGTGTTTCCATTAGGTTTGCAGTAAGTGCTTTGGTGTAAAAATGAAATGTGTACTATTTGTACTGTCAAAGCTTTGCATGCACTGAGAAAACAACTTTTTTGTCTTTATGTGCACAAGTATGAAACAACTTTCAGACATCTCAGAATCATGTGGGAAGTTAATCTAAAGTGTTTCCATTAGATTTGCAGTAAGTGCTTTGGTGTAAAATTGAAATGTATACTATTTGTATTGTCTAAGCATTGCATGCACTGAGATAACAACTTTTTTGTGTTGATGTGTACAGCCAGGAAACAACTTTCAAACTACTAATAATCATGTGGGAAGTTAACCTTAGGTGTTTCCATTTGTTTGCAGTAAGTACTTTGGAGTAAAATTGAGATGTATACTACCTTAATGTCAGAGCATAGTAGCACTGAGAAAGAAACTTTTTTGTCTGATGAACTGAGGCATGAAACTACTTTAAACCTGGTCATACTCATGTGGAAAGTTAACCTAAGGTGTTTCCATTAGGTTTGCAGTCAGGACTTTTGAGTACAATTGAAATGTATACTACTTTTATGTCAAAGCATTCTATTCACTGTGAAATCAACTTTTTTGTCTTTATGTGCACAGGTATGAAACAACTTTCAGACATCTCAGAATCATGTGGGAAGTTAACCTAAAGTGTTTCCATTAGTTTTGCAGTAAGTGCTTTGGTGTAAAATTGAAATGTATACTATTTGTATTGTCTAAGCATTGCATGCACTGAGTTAACAACTTTTTGTGTTGATGTGTACAGCCATGAAACAACTTTCAAACTACTCATAATCATGTGGAAAGTTAACCTAAGGTGTTTCCATTTGATTGCAGTAAGTACTTTGGAGTAAAATTGAGATGTATACTACCTTAATGTCAGAGCATAGTAGCACTGAGAAATAAACTTTTTTGTCTTGATGAACTGAGGCATGAAACAACTTTAAACCTAGTCATACTCATGTGGAAAGTTAACCTAAGGTGTTTCCATTAGGTTTGCAGTCAGGACTTTTGAGTACAATTGAAATGTATACTACTTTTATGTCAAAGCATTCTATTCACTGAGATAACAACTTTTTTGTGTTGATGTGTACAGCCATGAAACAACTTTCAAACTACTCATAATCATGTGAAAGTTAACCTAAGGTGTTTCCATTAGGTTTGCAGTAAGTGCTTTGGTGTAAAAATGAATGTATACTATTTGTATTGTCAAAGCTTTGCATGCACTGAGGAAAACAACTTTTTTGTCTTTTATGTGCACAGGTATGAAACCAACTTTCAGACATCTCAGAATCATGTGGAAAGTTAACCTAAGGTGTTTCCATTAGGTTTGCAGTAAGTGCTTTGGTGTAAAATTGAAATGTATTCTATATGTATTGTAAAAGCATTGCATGCACTGAGAAAACAACTTTTTTGTCTTGATGTGCACAGGTATGAAACAACTTTCAGACATCTCAGAATCATGTGGGAAGTTAATCTAAGTTGTTTCCATTAGGTTTGCAGTAAGGACTTGGTGTAAAATTGAAATGTATACTATTTGTATTCTCTAAGCATTGCATGCACTGAGATAGCAACTGTTTTGTGTTGATGTGTACAGCCATGAAACAACTTTCAAACTACTCATAATCATGTGAGAAGTTAACCTAAAGTGTTTCCATTAGGTTTGCAGTAAGTGCTTTGGTGTAAAAATGAAATGTATACTATTTGTATTGTCAAAGCTTTGCATGCACTGAGAAAACAACTTTTTTGTCTTTATGTGCACAGGTATGAAACAACTTTCAGACATCTCAGAATCATGTGGGAAGTTAACCTAAAGTGTTTCCATTAGGTTTGCAGTAAGTACTTTGTTGTAAAATTGAAATGTATACTAATTGTATTGACTAAGCATTGCATGCACTGAGATAACAACTTTTTTGTGTTGATGTGTACAGCCATGAAACAACTTTCAAACTACTCATAATGATGTGGAAAGTTAACCTAAGGTGTTTCCATTAGGTTTTGCAGTAAGTGCTTTGGTGTAAAATTGAAATGTATACTATTGCTATTGTCAAAGCTTTGCATGCACTGAGAAAACAACTTTTTTGTCTTGATGTGTACAGGTATGAATCAACTTTCAGACATCTCAGAATCATGTGGGAAGTTAATCTAAAGTGTTTCCATTAGATTTGCAGTAAGTGCTTTGGTGTAAAATTGAAATGTATACTATTTGTATTGTCTAAGCATTGCATGCACTGAGTTAACAACTTTTTTGTGTTGATGTGTACAGCCATGAAACAACTTTCAAACTACTCATAATCATGTGGAAAGTTAACCTAAGGTGTTTCCATTTGTTTGCAGTAAGTACTTTGGAGTAAAATTGAGATGTATACTACCTTAATGTCAGAGCATAGTAGCACTGAGAAAGAAACTTTTTTGTCTTGATGAACTGAGGCATGAAACAACTTTAAAACTGGTCATACTCATGTGGAAAAATTAACCTAAGGTGTTTCCATTAGGTTTGCAGTCAGGACTTTTGAGTACAATTGAAATGTATACTGCTTTTATGTCAAAGCATTCTATTCACTGTGAAATCAACTTTTTTGTCTTTATGTGCACAGGTATGAAACAACTTTCAGACATCTCAGAATCATGTGGGAAGTTAACCTAAAGTGTTTCCATTAGTTTTGCAGTAAGTGCTTTGGTGTAAAATTGAAATGTATACTATTTGTATTGTCTAAGCATTGCATGCACTGAGTTAACAACTTTTTTGTGTTGATGTGTACAGCCATGAAACAACTTTCAAACTACTCATAATCATGTGGAAAGTTAACCTAAGGTGTTTCCATTTGATTGCAGTAAGTACTTTGGAGTAAAATTGAGATGTATACTACCTTAATGTCAGAGCATAGTAGCACTGAGAAATAAACTTTTTTGTCTTGATGAACTGAGGCATGAAACAACTTTAAACCTAGTCATACTCATGTGGAAAGTTAACCTAAGGTGTTTCCATTAGGTTTGCAGTCAGGACTTTTGAGTACAATTGAAATGTATACTACTTTTATGTCAAAGCATTCTATTCACTGAGATAACAACTTTTTTGTGTTGATGTGTACAGCCATGAAACAACTTTCAAACTACTCATAATCATGTGGAAAGTTAACCTAAGGTGTTTCCATTAGGTTTGCAGTAAGTGCTTTGGTTGTAAAAATGAAATGTATACTATTTGTATTGTCAAAGCTTTGCATGCACTGAGAAAACAACTTTTTTTGTCTTTATGTGCACAGGTATGAAACAACTTTCAGACATCTCAGAATCATGTGGAAAGTTAACCTAAGGGTGTTTCCATTAGGTTTGCAGTAAGTGCTTTGGTGTAAAATTGAAATGTATTCTATATGTATTGTAAAAGCATTGCATGCACTGAGAAAACAACTTTTTTGTCTTGATGTGCACAGGTATGAAACAACTTTCAGACATCTCAGAATCATGTGGGAAGTTAATCTAAGTTGTTTCCATTAGGTTTGCAGTAAGGACTTTGGTGTAAAATTGAAATGTATACTATTTGTATTCTCTAAGCATTGCATGCACTGAGATAGCAACTGTTTTGTGTTGATGTGTACAGCCATGAAACAACTTTCAAACTACTCATAATCATGTGAGAAGTTAACCTAAAGTGTTTCCATTAGGTTTGCAGTAAGTGCTTTGGTGTAAAAATGAAATGTATACTATTTGTATTGTCAAAGCTTTGCATGCACTGAGAAAACAACTTTTTTGTCTTTATGTGCACAGGTATGAAACAACTTTCAGACATCTCAGAATCATGTGGGAAGTTAACCTAAAGTGTTTCCATTAGGTTTGCAGTAAGTACTTTGTTGTAAAATTGAAATGTATACTAATTGTATTGACTAAGCATTGCATGCACTGAGATAACAACTTTTTTGTGTTGATGTGTACAGCCATGAAACAACTTTCAAACTACTCATAATGATGTGGAAAGTTAACCTAAGGTGTTTCCATTAGGTTTGCAGTAAGTGCTTTGGTGTAAAATTGAAATGTATACTATTGCTATTGTCAAAGCTTTGCATGCACTGAGAAAACAACTTTTTTGTCTTGATGTGTACAGGTATGAATCAACTTTCAGACATCTCAGAATCATGTGAGAAGTTAATCTAAAGTGTTTCCATTAGATTTGCAGTAAGTGCTTTGGTGTAAAATTGAAATGTATACTATTTGTATTGTCTAAGCATTGCATGCACTGAGTTAACAACTTTTTTGTGTTGATGTGTACAGCCAGGAAACAACTTTCAAACTACTAATAATCATGTGGGAAGTTAACCTAAGGTGTTTCCATTTGTTTGCAGTAAGTACTTTGGAGTAAAATTGAGATGTATACTACCTTAATGTCAGAGCATAGTAGCACTGAGAAAGAAACTTTTTTGTCTTGATGAACTGAGGCATGAAACAACTTTAAAACTGGTCATACTCATGTGGAAAATTAACCTAAGGTGTTTCCATTAGGTTTGCAGTCAGGACTTTTGAGTACAATTGAAATGTATACTGCTTTTATGTCAAAGCATTCTATCACTGTGAAATCAACTTTTTTGTCTTTATGTGCACAGGTATGAAACAACTTTCAGACATCTCAGAATCATGTGGGAAGTTAACCTAAAGTGTTTCCATTAGTTTTGCAGTAAGTGCTTTGGTGTAAAATTGAAATGTATACTATTTGTATTGTCTAAGCATTGCATGCACTGAGTTAACAACTTTTTTGTGTTGATGTGTACAGCCATGAAACAACTTTCAAACTACTCATAATCATGTGGAAAGTTAACCTAAGGTGTTTCCATTTGATTGCAGTAAGTACTTTGGAGTAAAATTGAGATGTATACTACCTTAATGTCAGAGCATAGTTAATGTCAGAGCATAGTAGCACTGAGAAATAAACTTTTTTGTCTTGATGAACTGAGGCATGAAACAACTTTAAACCTAGTCATACTCATGTGGAAAGTTAACCTAAGGTGTTTCCATTAGGTTTGCAGTCAGGACTTTTGAGTACAATTGAAATGTATACTACTTTTATGTCAAAGCATTCTATTCACTGAGATAACAACTTTTTTGTGTTGATGTGTACAGCCATGAAACAACTTTCAAACTACTCATAATCATGTGGAAAGTTAACCTAAGGTGTTTCCATTAGGTTTGCAGTAAGTGCTTTGGTGTAAAAATGAAATGTGTACTATTTGTACTGTCAAAGCTTTGCATGCACTGAGAAAACAACTTTTTTGTCTTTATGTGCACAAGTATGAAACAACTTTCAGACATCTCAGAATCATGTGGGAAGTTAATCTAAAGTGTTTCCATTAGATTTGCAGTAAGTGCTTTGGTGTAAAATTGAAATGTATACTATTTGTATTGTCTAAGCATTACATGCACTGAGATAACAACTTTTTTGTGTTGATGTGTACAGCCAGGAAACAACTTTCAAACTACTAATAATCATGTGGAAGTTAACCTAAGGTGTTTCCATTTGTTTGCAGTAAGTACTTTGGAGTAAAATTGAGATGTATACTACCTTAATGTCAGAGCATAGTAGCACTGAGAAAGAAACTTTTTTGTCTTGATGAACTGAGGCATGAAACAACTTTAAACCTGGTCATACTCATGTGGAAAATTAACCTAAGGTGTTTCCATTAGGTTTGCAGTCAGGACTTTTGAGTACAATTGAAATGTATACTGCTTTTATGTCAAAGCATTCTATTCACTGTGAAATCAACTTTTTTGTCTTTATGTGCACAGGTATGAAACAACTTTCAGACATCTCAGAATCATGTGGGAAGTTAACCTAAAGTGTTTCCATTAGTTTTGCAGTAAGTGCTTTGGTGTAAAATTGAAATGTATACTATTTGTATTGTCTAAGCATTGCATGCACTGAGTTAACAACTTTTTTGTGTTGATGTGTACAGCCATGAAACAACTTTCAAACTACTCATAATCATGTGGAAAGTTAACCTAAGGTGTTTCCATTTGATTGCAGTAAGTACTTTGGAGTAAAATTGAGATGTATACTACCTTAATGTCAGAGCATAGTAGCACTGAGAAATAAACTTTTTTGTCTTGATGAACTGAGGCATGAAACAACTTTAAACCTAGTCATACTCATGTGGAAAGTTAACCTAAGGTGTTTCCATTAGGTTTGCAGTCAGGACTTTTGAGTACAATTGAAATGTATACTACTTTTATGTCAAAGCATTCTATTCACTGAGATAACAACTTTTTTGTGTTGATGTGTACAGCCATGAAACAACTTTCAAACTACTCATAATCATGTGGAAAGTTAACCTAAGGTGTTTCCATTAGGTTTGCAGTAAGTGCTTTGGTGTAAAAATGAAATGTATACTATTTGTATTGTCAAAGCTTTGCATGCACTGAGAAAACAACTTTTTTGTCTTTATGTGCACAGGTATGAAACAACTTTCAGACATCTCAGAATCATGTGGAAAGTTAACCTAAGGTGTTTCCATTAGGTTTGCAGTAAGTGCTTTGGTGTAAAATTGAAATGTATTCTATATGTATTGTAAAAGCATTGCATGCACTGAGAAACAACTTTTTGTCTTGATGTGCACAGGTATGAAACAACTTTCAGACATCTCAGAATCATGTGGGAAGTTAATCTAAGTTGTTTCCATTAGGTTTGCAGTAAGGACTTTGGTGTAAAATTGAAATGTATACTATTTGTATTCTCTAAGCATTGCATGCACTGAGATAGCAACTGTTTTGTGTTGATGTGTACAGCCATGAAACAACTTTCAAACTACTCATAATCATGTGAGAAGTTAACCTAAAGTGTTTCCATTAGGTTTGCAGTAAGTGCTTTGGTGTAAAAATGAAATGTATACTATTTGTATTGTCAACGCTTTGCATGCACTGAGAAAACAACTTTTTTGTCTTTATGTGCACAGGTATGAAACAAATTTCAGACATCTCAGAATCATGTGGGAAGTTAACCTAAAGTGTTTCCATTAGGTTTGCAGTAAGTGCTTTGTTGTAAAATTGAAATGTATACTAATTGTATTGACTAAGCATTGCATGCACTGAGATAACAACTTTTTTGTGTTGATGTGTACAGCCATGAAACAGCTTTCGAACTACTCATAATCATGTGGAAAGTTAACCTAAGCTGTATCCATTAGGTTTGCAGTCAGGACTTTTGAGTACAATTGAAATGTATACTACTTTTATGTCAAAGCATTCTATTCACTGTGAAATCAACATTTTGTCTTTATGTGCACAGGTAAAAAAACAACTTTCAGACATCTCAGAATCATGTGGGAAGTTAACCTAAAGTGTTTCCATTAGGTTTGCAGTAAGTGCTTTGTTGTAAAATTGAAATGTATACTAATTGTATTGACTAAGCATTGCATGCACTGAGATAACAACTTTTTTGTGTTGATGTGTACAGCCATGAAACAGCTTTCGAACTACTCATAATCATGTGGAAAGTTAACCTAAGCTGAATCCATTAGGTTTGCAGTCAGGACTTTTGAGTACAATTGAAATGTATACTACTTTTATCTCAAAGCATTCTATTCACTGTGAAATCAACATTTTTGTCTTTATGTGCACAGGTAAAAAACAACTTTCAGACATCTCAGAATCATGTGGGAAGTTAACCTAAAGTGTTTCAATTAGGTTTGCAGTAAGTGCTTTGGTGGAAAATTGAAATGTATGCTATTTGTATTGTCTAAGCATTGCATGCACTGAGATAACAACTTTTTTGTGTTGATGTGTACAGCCATGAAACAACTTTCAAACTACTCATAATGATGTGGAAAGTTAACCTAAGGTGTTTCCATTAGGTTTGCAGTAAGTGCTTTGGTGTAAATTGAAATGTATACTATTGGTATTGTCAAAGCTTTGCATGCACTGAGAAAACAACTTTTTTGTCTTGATGTGTACAGCATGAAACAACTTTCAAACTACTCATAATCATGTGGAAAGTTAACCTAAGGTGTTTTCCATTAGGTTTGCAGTCAGGACTTTTGAGTACAATTGAAATGTATACTACTTTTATGTCAAAGCATTCTATTCACTGTGAAATCAACTTTTTTGTCTTTATGTGCACAGGTATGAAACAACTTTCAGACATCTCAGAATCATGTGGGAAGTTAACCTAAAGTGTTTCCATTAGTTTTGCAGTAAGTGCTTTGGTGTAAAATTGAAATGTATACTATTTGTATTGTCTAAGCATTGATGCACTGAGTTAACAACTTTTTTGTGTTGATGTGTACAGCCATGAAACAACTTTCAAACTACTCATAATCATGTGGAAAGTTAACCTAAGGTGTTTCCATTTGATTGCAGTAAGTACTTTGGAGTAAAATTGAGATGTATACTACCTTAATGTCAGAGCATAGTAGCACTGAGAAAGAAACTTTTTTGTCTTGATGAACTGAGGCATGAAACTACTTTAAACCTGGTCATACTCATGTGGAAAGTTAACCTAAGGTGTTTCCATTAGGTTTGCAGTCAGGACTTTTGAGTACAATTGAAATGTATACTACTTTTATGTCAAAGCATTCTATTCACTGTGAAATCAACTTTTTTGTCTCTATGTGCACAGGTATGAAAGAACTTTCAGACATCTCAGAATCATGTGGGAAGTTAACCTAAAGTGTTTCCATTAGTTTTGCAGTAAGTGCTTTGGTGTAAAATTGAAATGTATACTATTTGTATTGTCTAAGCATTACATGCACTGAGATAACAACTTTTTTGTGTTGATGTGTACAGCCAGGAAACAACTTTCAAACTACTAATAATCATGTGGGAAGTTAACCTAAGGTGTTTCCATTTGTTTGCAGTAAGTACTTTGGAGTAAAATTGAGATGTATACTACCTTAATGTCAGAGCATAGTAGCACTGAGAAAGAAACTTTTTTGTCTTGATGAACTGAGGCATGAAACAACTTTAAACCTGGTCATACTCATGTGGAAAATTAACCTAAGGTGTTTCCATTAGGTTTGCAGTCAGGACTTTTGAGTACAATTGAAATGTATACTACTTTTATGTCAAAGCATTCTATTCACTGTGAAATCAACTTTTTTGTCTTTATGTGCACAGGTATGAAACAACTTTCAGACATCTCAGAATCATGTGGGAAGTTAACCTAAAGTGTTTCCATTAGTTTTGCAGTAAGTGCTTTGGTGTAAAATTGAAATGTATACTATTTGTATTGTCTAAGCATTGCATGCACTGAGTTAACAACTTTTTTGTGTTGATGTGTACAGCCATGAAGCAACTTTCAAACTACTCATAATCATGTGGAAAGTTAACCTAAGGTGTTTCCATTTGATTGCAGTAAGTACTTTGGAGTAAAATTGAGATGTATACTACCTTAATGTCAGAGCATAGTAGCACTGAGAAATAAACTTTTTTGTCTTGATGAACTGAGGCATGAAACAACTTTAAACCTAGTCATACTCATGTGGAAAGTTAACCTAAGGTGTTTCCATTAGGTTTGCAGTCAGGACTTTTGAGTACAATTGAAATGTATACTACTATTATGTCAAAGCATTCTATTCACTGAGATAACAACTTTTTTGTGTTGATGTGTACAGCCATGAAACAACTTTCAAACTACTCATAATCATGTGGAAAGTTAACCTAAGGTGTTTCCATTAGGTTTGCAGTAAGTGCTTTGGTGTAAAAATGAAATGTGTACTATTTGTACTGTCAAAGCTTTGCATGCACTGAGAAAACAACTTTTTTGTCTTTATGTGCACAAGTATGAAACAACTTTCAGACATCTCAGAATCATGTGGGAAGTTAATCTAAAGTGTTTCCATTAGATTTGCAGTAAGTGCTTTGGTGTAAAATTGAAATGTATACTATTTGTATTGTCTAAGCATTGCATGCACTGAGATAACAACTTTTTTGTGTTGATGTGTACAGCCAGGAAACAACTTTCAAACTACTAATAATCATGTGGGAAGTTAACCTTAGGTGTTTCCATTTGTTTGCAGTAAGTACTTTGGAGTAAAATTGAGATGTATACTACCTTAATGTCAGAGCATAGTAGCACTGAGAAAGAAACTTTTTTGTCTTGATGAACTGAGGCATGAAACTACTTTAAACCTGGTCATACTCATGTGGAAAGTTAACCTAAGGTGTTTCCATTAGGTTTGCAGTCAGGACTTTTGAGTACAATTGAAATGTATACTACTTTTATGTCAAAGCATTCTATTCACTGTGAAATCAACTTTTTTGTCTCTATGTGCACAGGTATGAAAGAACTTTCAGACATCTCAGAATCATGTGGGAAGTTAACCTAAAGTGTTTCCATTAGTTTTGCAGTAAGTGCTTTGGTGTAAAATTGAAATGTATACTATTTGTATTGTCTAAGCATTACATGCACTGAGATAACAACTTTTTTGTGTTGATGTGTACAGCCAGGAAACAACTTTCAAACTACTAATAATCATGTGGGAAGTTAACCTAAGGTGTTTCCATTTGTTTGCAGTAAGTACTTTGGAGTAAAATTGAGATGTATACTACCTTAATGTCAGAGCATAGTAGCACTGAGAAAGAAACTTTTTTGTCTTGATGAACTGAGGCATGAAACAACTTTAAACCTGGTCATACTCATGTGGAAAATTAACCTAAGGTGTTTCCATTAGGTTTGCAGTCAGGACTTTTGAGTACAATTGAAATGTATACTACTTTTATGTCAAAGCATTCTATTCACTGTGAAATCAACTTTTTTGTCTTTATGTGCACAGGTATGAAACAACTTTCAGACATCTCAGAATCATGTGGGAAGTTAACCTAAAGTGTTTCCATTAGTTTTGCAGTAAGTGCTTTGGTGTAAAATTGAAATGTATACTATTTGTATTGTCTAAGCATTGCATGCACTGAGTTAACAACTTTTTTGTGTTGATGTGTACAGCCATGAAACAACTTTCAAACTACTCATAATCATGTGGAAAGTTAACCTAAGGTGTTTCCATTTGATTGCAGTAAGTACTTTGGAGTAAAATTGAGATGTATACTACCTTAATGTCAGAGCATAGTAGCACTGAGAAATAAACTTTTTTGTCTTGATGAACTGAGGCATGAAACAACTTTAAACCTAGTCATACTCATGTGGAAAGTTAACCTAAGGTGTTTCCATTAGGTTTGCAGTCAGGACTTTTGAGTACAATTGAAATGTATACTACTTTTATGTCAAAGCATTCTATTCACTGAGATAACAACTTTTTTGTGTTGATGTGTACAGCCATGAAACAACTTTCAAACTACTCATAATCATGTGGAAAGTTAACCTAAGGTGTTTCCATTAGGTTTGCAGTAAGTGCTTTGGTGTAAAAATGAAATGTGTACTATTTGTACTGTCAAAGCTTTGCATGCACTGAGAAAACAACTTTTTTGTCTTTATGTGCACAAGTATGAAACAACTTTCAGACATCTCAGAATCATGTGGGAAGTTAATCTAAAGTGTTTCCATTAGATTTGCAGTAAGTGCTTTGGTGTAAAATTGAAATGTATACTATTTGTATTGTCTAAGCATTGCATGCACTGAGATAACAACTTTTTTGTGTTGATGTGTACAGCCAGGAAACAACTTTCAAACTACTAATAATCATGTGGGAAGTTAACCTTAGGTGTTTCCATTTGTTTGCAGTAAGTACTTTGGAGTAAAATTGAGATGTATACTACCTTAATGTCAGAGCATAGTAGCACTGAGAAAGAAACTTTTTTGTCTTGATGAACTGAGGCATGAAACTACTTTAAACCTGGTCATACTCATGTGGAAAGTTAACCTAAGGTGTTTCCATTAGGTTTGCAGTCAGGACTTTTGAGTACAATTGAAATGTATACTACTTTTATGTCAAAGCATTCTATTCACTGTGAAATCAACTTTTTTGTCTCTATGTGCACAGGTATGAAAGAACTTTCAGACATCTCAGAATCATGTGGGAAGTTAACCTAAAGTGTTTCCATTAGTTTTGCAGTAAGTGCTTTGGTGTAAAATTGAAATGTATACTATTTGTATTGTCTAAGCATTGCATGCACTGAGTTAACAACTTTTTTGTGTTGATGTGTACAGCCATGAAACAACTTTCAAACTACTCATAATCATGTGGAAAGTTAACCTAAGGTGTTTCCATTTGATTGCAGTAAGTACTTTGGAGTAAAATTGAGATGTATACTACCTTAATGTCAGAGCATAGTAGCACTGAGAAATAAACTTTTTTGTCTTGATGAACTGAGGCATGAAACAACTTTAAACCTAGTCATACTCATGTGGAAAGTTAACCTAAGGTGTTTCCATTAGGTTTGCAGTCAGGACTTTTGAGTACAATTGAAATGTATACTACTTTTATGTCAAAGCATTCTATTCACTGAGATAACAACTTTTTTGTGTTGATGTGTACAGCCATGAAACAACTTTCAAACTACTCATAATCATGTGGAAAGTTAACCTAAGGTGTTTCCATTAGGTTTGCAGTAAGTGCTTTGGTGTAAAAATGAAATGTATACTATTTGTATTGTCAAAGCTTTGCATGCACTGAGAAAACAACTTTTTTGTCTTTATGTGCACAGGTATGAAACAACTTTCAGACATCTCAGAATCATGTGGAAAGTTAACCTAAGGTGTTTCCATTAGGTTTGCAGTAAGTGCTTTGGTGTAAAATTGAAATGTATTCTATATGTATTGTAAAAGCATTGCATGCACTGAGAAAACAACTTTTTTGTCTTGATGTGCACAGGTATGAAACAACTTTCAGACATCTCAGAATCATGTGGGAAGTTAATCTAAGTTGTTTCCATTAGGTTTGCAGTAAGGACTTTGGTGTAAAATTGAAATGTATACTATTTGTATTGTCTAAGCATTGCATGCACTGAGTTAACAACTTTTTTGTGTTGATGTGTACAGCCATGAAACAACTTTCAAACTACTCATAATCATGTGGAAAGTTAACCTAAGGTGTTTCCATTTGATTGCAGTAAGTACTTTGGAGTAAAATTGAGATGTATACTACCTTAATGTCAGAGCATAGTAGCACTGAGAAATAAACTTTTTTGTCTTGATGAACTGAGGCATGAAACAACTTTAAACCTAGTCATACTCATGTGGAAAGTTAACCTAAGGTGTTTCCATTAGGTTTGCAGTCAGGACTTTTGAGTACAATTGAAATGTATACTACTTTTATGTCAAAGCATTCTATTCACTGAGATAACAACTTTTTTGTGTTGATGTGTACAGCCATGAAACAACTTTCAAACTACTCATAATCATGTGGAAAGTTAACCTAAGGTGTTTCCATTAGGTTTGCAGTAAGTGCTTTGGTGTAAAAATGAAATGTGTACTATTTGTACTGTCAAAGCTTTGCATGCACTGAGAAAACAACTTTTTTGTCTTTATGTGCACAAGTATGAAACAACTTTCAGACATCTCAGAATCATGTGGGAAGTTAATCTAAAGTGTTTCCATTAGATTTGCAGTAAGTGCTTTGGTGTAAAATTGAAATGTATACTATTTGTATTGTCTAAGCATTACATGCACTGAGATAACAACTTTTTTGTGTTGATGTGTACAGCCAGGAAACAACTTTCAAACTACTAATAATCATGTGGGAAGTTAACCTAAGGTGTTTCCATTTGTTTGCAGTAAGTACTTTGGAGTAAAATTGAGATGTATACTACCTTAATGTCAGAGCATAGTAGCACTGAGAAAGAAACTTTTTTGTCTTGATGAACTGAGGCATGAAACAACTTTAAACCTGGTCATACTCATGTGGAAAATTAACCTAAGGTGTTTCCATTAGGTTTGCAGTCAGGACTTTTGAGTACAATTGAAATGTATACTGCTTTTATGTCAAAGCATTCTATTCACTGTGAAATCAACTTTTTTGTCTTTATGTGCACAGGTATGAAACAACTTTCAGACATCTCAGAATCATGTGGGAAGTTAACCTAAAGTGTTTCCATTAGTTTTGCAGTAAGTGCTTTGGTGTAAAATTGAAATGTATACTATTTGTATTGTCTAAGCATTGCATGCACTGAGTTAACAACTTTTTTGTGTTGATGTGTACAGCCATGAAACAACTTTCAAACTACTCATAATCATGTGGAAAGTTAACCTAAGGTGTTTCCATTTGATTGCAGTAAGTACTTTGGAGTAAAATTGAGATGTATACTACCTTAATGTCAGAGCATAGTAGCACTGAGAAATAAACTTTTTTGTCTTGATGAACTGAGGCATGAAACAACTTTAAACCTAGTCATACTCATGTGGAAAGTTAACCTAAGGTGTTTCCATTAGGTTTGCAGTCAGGACTTTTGAGTACAATTGAAATGTATACTACTTTTATGTCAAAGCATTCTATTCACTGAGATAACAACTTTTTTGTGTTGATGTGTACAGCCATGAAACAACTTTCAAACTACTCATAATCATGTGGAAAGTTAACCTAAGGTGTTTCCATTAGGTTTGCAGTAAGTGCTTTGGTGTAAAAATGAAATGTATACTATTTGTATTGTCAAAGCTTTGCATGCACTGAGAAAACAACTTTTTTGTCTTTATGTGCACAGGTATGAAACAACTTTCAGACATCTCAGAATCATGTGGAAAGTTAACCTAAGGTGTTTCCATTAGGTTTGCAGTAAGTGCTTTGGTGTAAAATTGAAATGTATTCTATATGTATTGTAAAAGCATTGCATGCACTGAGAAAACAACTTTTTTGTCTTGATGTGCACAGGTATGAAACAACTTTCAGACATCTCAGAATCATGTGGGAAGTTAATCTAAGTTGTTTCCATTAGGTTTGCAGTAAGGACTTTGGTGTAAAATTGAAATGTATACTATTTGTATTCTCTAAGCATTGCATGCACTGAGATAGCAACTGTTTTGTGTTGATGTGTACAGCCATGAAACAACTTTCAAACTACTCATAATCATGTGAGAAGTTAACCTAAAGTGTTTCCATTAGGTTTGCAGTAAGTGCTTTGGTGTAAAAATGAAATGTATACTATTTGTATTGTCAAAGCTTTGCATGCACTGAGAAAACAACTTTTTTGTCTTTATGTGCACAGGTATGAAACAACTTTCAGACATCTCAGAATCATGTGGGAAGTTAACCTAAAGTGTTTCCATTAGGTTTGCAGTAAGTGCTTTGTTGTAAAATTGAAATGTATACTAATTGTATTGACTAAGCATTGCATGCACTGAGATAACAACTTTTTTGTGTTGATGTGTACAGCCATGAAACAGCTTTCGAACTACTCATAATCATGTGGAAAGTTAACCTAAGCTGTATCCATTAGGTTTGCAGTCAGGACTTTTGAGTACAATTGAAATGTATACTACTTTTATGTCAAAGCATTCTATTCACTGTGAAATCAACATTTTTGTCTTTATGTGCACAGGTAAAAAACAACTTTCAGACATCTCAGAATCATGTGGGAAGTTAACCTAAAGTGTTTCAATTAGGTTTGCAGTAAGTGCTTTGGTGGAAAATTGAAATATATGCTATTTGTATTGTCTAAGCATTGCATGCACTGAGATAACAACTTTTTTGTGTTGATGTGTACAGCCATGAAACAACTTTCAAACTACTCATAATGATGTGGAAAGTTAACCTAAGGTGTTTCCATTAGGTTTGCAGTAAGTGCTTTGGTGTAAAATTGAAATGTATACTATTTGTATTGTCTAAGCATTGCATGCACTGAGTTAACAACTTTTTTGTGTTGATGTGTACAGCCATGAAACAACTTTCAAACTACTCATAATCATGTGGAAAGTTAACCTAAGGTGTTTCCATTTGATTGCAGTAAGTACTTTGGAGTAAAATTGAGATGTATACTACCTTAATGTCAGAGCATAGTAGCACTGAGAAATAAACTTTTTTGTCTTGATGAACTGAGGCATGAAAGAACTTTAAACCTAGTCATACTCATGTGGAAAGTTAACCTAAGGTGTTTCCATTAGGTTTGCAGTCAGGACTTTTGAGTACAATTGAAATGTATACTACTTTTATGTCAAAGCATTCTATTCACTGAGATAACAACTTTTTTGTGTTGATGTGTACAGCCATGAAACAACTTTCAAACTACTCATAATCATGTGGAAAGTTAACCTAAGGTGTTTCCATTAGGTTTGCAGTAAGTGCTTTGGTGTAAAAATGAAATGTATACTATTTGTATTGTCAAAGCTTTGCATGCACTGAGAAAACAACTTTTTTGTCTTTATGTGCACAGGTATGAAACAACTTTCAGACATCTCAGAATCATGTGGAAAGTTAACCTAAGGTGTTTCCATTAGGTTTGCAGTAAGTGCTTTGGTGTAAAATTGAAATGTATTCTATATGTATTGTAAAAGCATTGCATGCACTGAGAAAACAACTTTTTTGTCTTGATGTGCACAGGTATGAAACAACTTTCAGACATCTCAGAATCATGTGGGAAGTTAATCTAAGTTGTTTCCATTAGGTTTGCAGTAAGGACTTTGGTGTAAAATTGAAATGTATACTATTTGTATTCTCTAAGCATTGCATGCACTGAGATAGCAACTGTTTTGTGTTGATGTGTACAGCCATGAAACAACTTTCAAACTACTCATAATCATGTGAGAAGTTAACCTAAAGTGTTTCCATTAGGTTTCCAGTAAGTGCTTTGGTGTAAAAATGAAATGTATACTATTTGTATTGTCAAAGCTTTGCATGCACTGAGAAAACAACTTTTTTGTCTTTATGTGCACAGGTATGAAACAACTTTCAGACATCTCAGAATCATGTGGGAAGTTAACCTAAAGTGTTTCCATTAGGTTTGCAGTAAGTGCTTTGTTGTAAAATTGAAATGTATACTAATTGTATTGACTAAGCATTGCATGCACTGAGATAACAACTTTTTTGTGTTGATGTGTACAGCCATGAAACAGCTTTCGAACTACTCATAATCATGTGGAAAGTTAACCTAAGCTGAATCCATTAGGTTTGCAGTCAGGACTTTTGAGTACAATTGAAATGTATACTACTTTTATGTCAAAGCATTCTATTCACTGTGAAATCAACATTTTTGTCTTTATGTGCACAGGTAAAAAACAACTTTCAGACATCTCAGAATCATGTGGGAAGTTAACCTAAAGTGTTTCAATTAGGTTTGCAGTAAGTGCTTTGGTGGAAAATTGAAATGTATGCTATTTGTATTGTCTAAGCATTGCATGCACTGAGATAACAACTTTTTTGTGTTGATGTGTACAGCCATGAAACAACTTTCAAACTACTCATAATGATGTGGAAAGTTAACCTAAGGTGTTTCCATTAGGTTTGCAGTAAGTGCTTTGGTGTAAAATTGAAATGTATACTATTGGTATTGTCAAAGCTTTGCATGCACTGAGAAAACAACTTTTTTGTCTTGATGTGTACAGGTATGAATCAACTTTCAGACATCTCAGAATCATGTGAGAAGTTAATCTAAAGTGTTTCCATTAGATTTGCAGTAAGTGCTTTGGTGTAAAATTGAAATGTATACTATTTGTATTGTCTAAGCATTGCATGCACTGAGTTAACAACTTTTTTGTGTTGATGTGTACAGCCATGAAACAACTTTCAAACTACTCATAATCATGTGGAAAGTTAACCTAAGGTGTTTCCATTAGGTTTGCAGTCAGGACTTTTGAGTACAATTGAAATGTATACTACTTTTATGTCAAAGCATTCTATTCACTGTGAAATCAACTTTTTTGTCTTTATGTGCACAGGTATGAAACAACTTTCAGACATCTCAGAATCATGTGGAAAGTTAACCTAAGGTGTTTCCATTTGATTGCAGTAAGTACTTTGGAGTAAAATTGAGATGTATACTACCTTAATGTCAGAGCATAGTAGCACTGAGAAATAAACTTTTTTGTCTTGATGAACTGAGGCATGAAAGAACTTTAAACCTAGTCATACTCATGTGGAAAGTTAACCTAAGGTGTTTCCATTAGGTTTGCAGTCAGGACTTTTGAGTACAATTGAAATGTATACTACTTTTATGTCAAAGCATTCTATTCACTGAGATAACAACTTTTTTGTGTTGATGTGTACAGCCATGAAACAACTTTCAAACTACTCATAATCATGTGGAAAGTTAACCTAAGGTGTTTCCATTAGGTTTGCAGTAAGTGCTTTGGTGTAAAAATGAAATGTATACTATTTGTATTGTCAAAGCTTTGCATGCACTGAGAAAACAACTTTTTTGTCTTTATGTGCACAGGTATGAAACAACTTTCAGACATCTCAGAATCATGTGGAAAGTTAACCTAAGGTGTTTCCATTAGGTTTGCAGTAAGTGCTTTGGTGTAAAATTGAAATGTATTCTATATGTATTGTAAAAGCATTGCATGCACTGAGAAAACAACTTTTTTGTCTTGATGTGCACAGGTATGAAACAACTTTCAGACATCTCAGAATCATGTGGGAAGTTAATCTAAGTTGTTTCCATTAGGTTTGCAGTAAGGACTTTGGTGTAAAATTGAAATGTATACTATTTGTATTCTCTAAGCATTGCATGCACTGAGATAGCAACTGTTTTGTGTTGATGTGTACAGCCATGAAACAACTTTCAAACTACTCATAATCATGTGAGAAGTTAACCTAAAGTGTTTCCATTAGGTTTCCAGTAAGTGCTTTGGTGTAAAAATGAAATGTATACTATTTGTATTGTCAAAGCTTTGCATGCACTGAGAAAACAACTTTTTTGTCTTTATGTGCACAGGTATGAAACAACTTTCAGACATCTCAGAATCATGTGGGAAGTTAACCTAAAGTGTTTCCATTAGGTTTGCAGTAAGTGCTTTGTTGTAAAATTGAAATGTATACTAATTGTATTGACTAAGCATTGCATGCACTGAGATAACAACTTTTTTGTGTTGATGTGTACAGCCATGAAACAGCTTTCGAACTACTCATAATCATGTGGAAAGTTAACCTAAGCTGAATCCATTAGGTTTGCAGTCAGGACTTTTGAGTACAATTGAAATGTATACTACTTTTATCTCAAAGCATTCTATTCACTGTGAAATCAACATTTTTGTCTTTATGTGCACAGGTAAAAAACAACTTTCAGACATCTCAGAATCATGTGGGAAGTTAACCTAAAGTGTTTCAATTAGGTTTGCAGTAAGTGCTTTGGTGGAAAATTGAAATGTATGCTATTTGTATTGTCTAAGCATTGCATGCACTGAGATAACAACTTTTTTGTGTTGATGTGTACAGCCATGAAACAACTTTCAAACTACTCATAATGATGTGGAAAGTTAACCTAAGGTGTTTCCATTAGGTTTGCAGTAAGTGCTTTGGTGTAAAATTGAAATGTATACTATTGGTATTGTCAAAGCTTTGCATGCACTGAGAAAACAACTTTTTTGTCTTGATGTGTACAGGTATGAATCAACTTTCAGACATCTCAGAATCATGTGAGAAGTTAATCTAAAGTGTTTCCATTAGATTTGCAGTAAGTGCTTTGGTGTAAAATTGAAATGTATACTATTTGTATTGTCTAAGCATTGCATGCACTGAGTTAACAACTTTTTTGTGTTGATGTGTACAGCCATGAAACAACTTTCAAACTACTCATAATCATGTGGAAAGTTAACCTAAGGTGTTTCCATTAGGTTTGCAGTCAGGACTTTTGAGTACAATTGAAATGTATACTACTTTTATGTCAAAGCATTCTATTCACTGTGAAATCAACTTTTTTGTCTTTATGTGCACAGGTATGAAACAACTTTCAGACATCTCAGAATCATGTGGGAAGTTAACCTAAAGTGTTTCCATTAGTTTTGCAGTAAGTGCTTTGGTGTAAAATTGAAATGTATACTATTTGTATTGTCTAAGCATTGCATGCAATGAGTTAACAACTTTTTTGTGTTGATGTGTACAGCCATGAAACAACTTTCAAACTACTCATAATCATGTGGAAAGTTAACCTAAGGTGTTTCCATTTGATTGCAGTAAGTACTTTGGAGTAAAATTGAGATGTATACTACCTTAATGTCAGAGCATAGTAGCACTGAGAAATAAACTTTTTTGTCTTGATGAACTGAGGCATGAAACAACTTTAAACCTAGTCATACTCATGTGGAAAGTTAACCTAAGGTGTTTCCATTAGGTTTGCAGTCAGGACTTTTGAGTACAATTGAAATGTATACTACTTTTATGTCAAAGCATTCTATTCACTGAGATAACAACTTTTTTGTGTTGATGTGTACAGCCATGAAACAACTTTCAAACTACTCATAATCATGTGGAAAGTTAACCTAAGGTGTTTCCATTAGGTTTGCAGTAAGTGCTTTGGTGTAAAAATGAAATGTATACTATTTGTATTGTCAAAGCTTTGCATGCACTGAGAAAACAACTTTTTTGTCTTTATGTGCACAGGTATGAAACAACTTTCAGACATCTCAGAATCATGTGGAAAGTTAACCTAAGGTGTTTCCATTAGGTTTGCAGTAAGTGCTTTGGTGTAAAATTGAAATGTATTCTATATGTATTGTAAAAGCATTGCATGCACTGAGAAAACAACTTTTTTGTCTTGATGTGCACAGGTATGAAACAACTTTCAGACATCTCAGAATCATGTGGGAAGTTAATCTAAGTTGTTTCCATTAGGTTTGCAGTAAGGACTTTGGTGTAAAATTGAAATGTATACTATTTGTATTCTCTAAGCATTGCATGCACTGAGATAGCAACTGTTTTGTGTTGATGTGTACAGCCATGAAACAACTTTCAAACTACTCATAATCATGTGAGAAGTTAACCTAAAGTGTTTCCATTAGGTTTGCAGTAAATGCTTTGGTGTAAAAATGAAATGTATACTATTTGTATTGTCAAAGCTTTGCATGCACTGAGAAAACAACTTTTTTGTCTTTATGTGCACAGGTATGAAACAACTTTCAGACATCTCAGAATCATGTGGGAAGTTAACCTAAAGTGTTTCCATTAGGTTTGCAGTAAGTGCTTTGTTGTAAAATTGAAATGTATACTAATTGTATTGACTAAGCATTGCATGCACTGAGATAACAACTTTTTTGTGTTGATGTGTACAGCCATGAAACAGCTTTCGAACTACTCATAATCATGTGGAAAGCTAACCTAAGCTGAATCCATTAGGTTTGCAGTCAGGACTTTTGAGTACAATTGAAATGTATACTACTTTTATGTCAAAGCATTCTATTCACTGTGAAATCAACATTTTTGTCTTTATGTGCACAGGTAAAAAACAACTTTCAGACATCTCAGAATCATGTGGGAAGTTAACCTAAAGTGTTTCAATTAGGTTTGCAGTAAGTGCTTTGGTGGAAAATTGAAATGTATGCTATTTGTATTGTCTAAGCATTGCATGCACTGAGATAACAACTTTTTTGTGTTGATGTGTACAGCCATGAAACAACTTTCAAACTACTCATAATGATGTGGAAAGTTAACCTAAGGTGTTTCCATTAGGTTTGCAGTAAGTGCTTTGGTGTAAAATTGAAATGTATACTATTGGTATTGTCAAAGCTTTGCATGCACTGAGAAAACAACTTTTTTGTCTTGATGTGTACAGGTATGAATCAACTTTCAGACATCTCAGAATCATGTGAGAAGTTAATCTAAAGTGTTTCCATTAGATTTGCAGTAAGTGCTTTGGTGTAAAATTGAAATGTATACTATTTGTATTGTCTAAGCATTGCATGCACTGAGTTAACAACTTTTTTGTGTTGATGTGTACAGCCATGAAACAACTTTCAAACTACTCATAATCATGTGGAAAGTTAACCTAAGGTGTTTCCATTAGGTTTGCAGTCAGGACTTTTGAGTACAATTGAAATGTATACTACTTTTATGTCAAAGCATTCTATTCACTGTGAAATCAACTTTTTTGTCTTTATGTGCACAGGTATGAAACAACTTTCAGACATCTCAGAATCATGTGGGAAGTTAACCTAAAGTGTTTCCATTAGTTTTGCAGTAAGTGCTTTGGTGTAAAATTGAAATGTATACTATTTGTATTGTCTAAGCATTGCATGCACTGAGTTAACAACTTTTTTGTGTTGATGTGTACAGCCATGAAACAACTTTCAAACTACTCATAATCATGTGGAAAGTTAACCTAAGGTGTTTCCATTTGATTGCAGTAAGTACTTTGGAGTAAAATTGAGATGTATACTACCTTAATGTCAGAGCATAGTAGCACTGAGAAATAAACTTTTTTGTCTTGATGAACTGAGGCATGAAACAACTTTAAACCTAGTCATACTCATGTGGAAAGTTAACCTAAGGTGTTTCCATTAGGTTTGCAGTCAGGACTTTTGAGTACAATTGAAATGTATACTACTTTTATGTCAAAGCATTCTATTCACTGAGATAACAACTTTTTTGTGTTGATGTGTACAGCCATGAAACAACTTTCAAACTACTCATAATCATGTGGAAAGTTAACCTAAGGTGTTTCCATTAGGTTTGCAGTAAGTGCTTTGGTGTAAAAATGAAATGTGTACTATTTGTACTGTCAAAGCTTTGCATGCACTGAGAAAACAACTTTTTTGTCTTTATGTGCACAAGTATGAAACAACTTTCAGACATCTCAGAATCATGTGGGAAGTTAATCTAAAGTGTTTCCATTAGATTTGCAGTAAGTGCTTTGGTGTAAAATTGAAATGTATACTATTTGTATTGTCTAAGCATTGCATGCACTGAGATAACAACTTTTTTGTGTTGATGTGTACAGCCAGGAAACAACTTTCAAACTACTAATAATCATGTGGGAAGTTAACCTTAGGTGTTTCCATTTGTTTGCAGTAAGTACTTTGGAGTAAAATTGAGATGTATACTACCTTAATGTCAGAGCATAGTAGCACTGAGAAAGAAACTTTTTTGTCTTGATGAACTGAGGCATGAAACTACTTTAAACCTGGTCATACTCATGTGGAAAGTTAACCTAAGGTGTTTCCATTAGGTTTGCAGTCAGGACTTTTGAGTACAATTGAAATGTATACTACTTTTATGTCAAAGCATTCTATTCACTGTGAAATCAACTTTTTTGTCTCTATGTGCACAGGTATGAAAGAACTTTCAGACATCTCAGAATCATGTGGGAAGTTAACCTAAAGTGTTTCCATTAGTTTTGCAGTAAGTGCTTTGGTGTAAAATTGAAATGTATACTATTTGTATTGTCTAAGCATTACATGCACTGAGATAACAACTTTTTTGTGTTGATGTGTACAGCCAGGAAACAACTTTCAAACTACTAATAATCATGTGGGAAGTTAACCTAAGGTGTTTCCATTTGTTTGCAGTAAGTACTTTGGAGTAAAATTGAGATGTATACTACCTTAATGTCAGAGCATAGTAGCACTGAGAAAGAAACTTTTTTGTCTTGATGAACTGAGGCATGAAACAACTTTAAACCTGGTCATACTCATGTGGAAAATTAACCTAAGGTGTTTCCATTAGGTTTGCAGTCAGGACTTTTGAGTACAATTGAAATGTATACTACTTTTATGTCAAAGCATTCTATTCACTGTGAAATCAACTTTTTTGTCTTTATGTGCACAGGTATGAAACAACTTTCAGACATCTCAGAATCATGTGGGAAGTTAACCTAAAGTGTTTCCATTAGTTTTGCAGTAAGTGCTTTGGTGTAAAATTGAAATGTATACTATTTGTATTGTCTAAGCATTGCATGCACTGAGTTAACAACTTTTTTGTGTTGATGTGTACAGCCATGAAACAACTTTCAAACTACTCATAATCATGTGGAAAGTTAACCTAAGGTGTTTCCATTTGATTGCAGTAAGTACTTTGGAGTAAAATTGAGATGTATACTACCTTAATGTCAGAGCATAGTAGCACTGAGAAATAAACTTTTTTGTCTTGATGAACTGAGGCATGAAACAACTTTAAACCTAGTCATACTCATGTGGAAAGTTAACCTAAGGTGTTTCCATTAGGTTTGCAGTCAGGACTTTTGAGTACAATTGAAATGTATACTACTTTTATGTCAAAGCATTCTATTCACTGAGATAACAACTTTTTTGTGTTGATGTGTACAGCCATGAAACAACTTTCAAACTACTCATAATCATGTGGAAAGTTAACCTAAGGTGTTTCCATTAGGTTTGCAGTAAGTGCTTTGGTGTAAAAATGAAATGTGTACTATTTGTACTGTCAAAGCTTTGCATGCACTGAGAAAACAACTTTTTTGTCTTTATGTGCACAAGTATGAAACAACTTTCAGACATCTCAGAATCATGTGGGAAGTTAATCTAAAGTGTTTCCATTAGATTTGCAGTAAGTGCTTTGGTGTAAAATTGAAATGTATACTATTTGTATTGTCTAAGCATTGCATGCACTGAGATAACAACTTTTTTGTGTTGATGTGTACAGCCAGGAAACAACTTTCAAACTACTAATAATCATGTGGGAAGTTAACCTTAGGTGTTTCCATTTGTTTGCAGTAAGTACTTTGGAGTAAAATTGAGATGTATACTACCTTAATGTCAGAGCATAGTAGCACTGAGAAAGAAACTTTTTTGTCTTGATGAACTGAGGCATGAAACTACTTTAAACCTGGTCATACTCATGTGGAAAGTTAACCTAAGGTGTTTCCATTAGGTTTGCAGTCAGGACTTTTGAGTACAATTGAAATGTATACTACTTTTATGTCAAAGCATTCTATTCACTGTGAAATCAACTTTTTTGTCTCTATGTGCACAGGTATGAAAGAACTTTCAGACATCTCAGAATCATGTGGGAAGTTAACCTAAAGTGTTTCCATTAGTTTTGCAGTAAGTGCTTTGGTGTAAAATTGAAATGTATACTATTTGTATTGTCTAAGCATTACATGCACTGAGATAACAACTTTTTTGTGTTGATGTGTACAGCCAGGAAACAACTTTCAAACTACTAATAATCATGTGGGAAGTTAACCTAAGGTGTTTCCATTTGTTTGCAGTAAGTACTTTGGAGTAAAATTGAGATGTATACTACCTTAATGTCAGAGCATAGTAGCACTGAGAAAGAAACTTTTTTGTCTTGATGAACTGAGGCATGAAACAACTTTAAACCTGGTCATACTCATGTGGAAAATTAACCTAAGGTGTTTCCATTAGGTTTGCAGTCAGGACTTTTGAGTACAATTGAAATGTATACTACTTTTATGTCAAAGCATTCTATTCACTGTGAAATCAACTTTTTTGTCTTTATGTGCACAGGTATGAAACAACTTTCAGACATCTCAGAATCATGTGGGAAGTTAACCTAAAGTGTTTCCATTAGTTTTGCAGTAAGTGCTTTGGTGTAAAATTGAAATGTATACTATTTGTATTGTCTAAGCATTGCATGCACTGAGTTAACAACTTTTTTGTGTTGATGTGTACAGCCATGAAACAACTTTCAAACTACTCATAATCATGTGGAAAGTTAACCTAAGGTGTTTCCATTTGATTGCAGTAAGTACTTTGGAGTAAAATTGAGATGTATACTACCTTAATGTCAGAGCATAGTAGCACTGAGAAATAAACTTTTTTGTCTTGATGAACTGAGGCATGAAACAACTTTAAACCTAGTCATACTCATGTGGAAAGTTAACCTAAGGTGTTTCCATTAGGTTTGCAGTCAGGACTTTTGAGTACAATTGAAATGTATACTACTTTTATGTCAAAGCATTCTATTCACTGAGATAACAACTTTTTTGTGTTGATGTGTACAGCCATGAAACAACTTTCAAACTACTCATAATCATGTGGAAAGTTAACCTAAGGTGTTTCCATTAGGTTTGCAGTAAGTGCTTTGGTGTAAAAATGAAATGTGTACTATTTGTACTGTCAAAGCTTTGCATGCACTGAGAAAACAACTTTTTTGTCTTTATGTGCACAAGTATGAAACAACTTTCAGACATCTCAGAATCATGTGGGAAGTTAATCTAAAGTGTTTCCATTAGATTTGCAGTAAGTGCTTTGGTGTAAAATTGAAATGTATACTATTTGTATTGTCTAAGCATTGCATGCACTGAGATAACAACTTTTTTGTGTTGATGTGTACAGCCAGGAAACAACTTTCAAACTACTAATAATCATGTGGGAAGTTAACCTTAGGTGTTTCCATTTGTTTGCAGTAAGTACTTTGGAGTAAAATTGAGATGTATACTACCTTAATGTCAGAGCATAGTAGCACTGAGAAAGAAACTTTTTTGTCTTGATGAACTGAGGCATGAAACTACTTTAAACCTGGTCATACTCATGTGGAAAGTTAACCTAAGGTGTTTCCATTAGGTTTGCAGTCAGGACTTTTGAGTACAATTGAAATGTATACTACTTTTATGTCAAAGCATTCTATTCACTGTGAAATCAACTTTTTTGTCTCTATGTGCACAGGTATGAAAGAACTTTCAGACATCTCAGAATCATGTGGGAAGTTAACCTAAAGTGTTTCCATTAGTTTTGCAGTAAGTGCTTTGGTGTAAAATTGAAATGTATACTATTTGTATTGTCTAAGCATTGCATGCACTGAGTTAACAACTTTTTTGTGTTGATGTGTACAGCCATGAAACAACTTTCAAACTACTCATAATCATGTGGAAAGTTAACCTAAGGTGTTTCCATTTGATTGCAGTAAGTACTTTGGAGTAAAATTGAGATGTATACTACCTTAATGTCAGAGCATAGTAGCACTGAGAAATAAACTTTTTTGTCTTGATGAACTGAGGCATGAAACAACTTTAAACCTAGTCATACTCATGTGGAAAGTTAACCTAAGGTGTTTCCATTAGGTTTGCAGTCAGGACTTTTGAGTACAATTGAAATGTATACTACTTTTATGTCAAAGCATTCTATTCACTGAGATAACAACTTTTTTGTGTTGATGTGTACAGCCATGAAACAACTTTCAAACTACTCATAATCATGTGGAAAGTTAACCTAAGGTGTTTCCATTAGGTTTGCAGTAAGTGCTTTGGTGTAAAAATGAAATGTATACTATTTGTATTGTCAAAGCTTTGCATGCACTGAGAAAACAACTTTTTTGTCTTTATGTGCACAGGTATGAAACAACTTTCAGACATCTCAGAATCATGTGGAAAGTTAACCTAAGGTGTTTCCATTAGGTTTGCAGTAAGTGCTTTGGTGTAAAATTGAAATGTATTCTATATGTATTGTAAAAGCATTGCATGCACTGAGAAAACAACTTTTTTGTCTTGATGTGCACAGGTATGAAACAACTTTCAGACATCTCAGAATCATGTGGGAAGTTAATCTAAGTTGTTTCCATTAGGTTTGCAGTAAGGACTTTGGTGTAAAATTGAAATGTATACTATTTGTATTGTCTAAGCATTGCATGCACTGAGTTAACAACTTTTTTGTGTTGATGTGTACAGCCATGAAACAACTTTCAAACTACTCATAATCATGTGGAAAGTTAACCTAAGGTGTTTCCATTTGATTGCAGTAAGTACTTTGGAGTAAAATTGAGATGTATACTACCTTAATGTCAGAGCATAGTAGCACTGAGAAATAAACTTTTTTGTCTTGATGAACTGAGGCATGAAACAACTTTAAACCTAGTCATACTCATGTGGAAAGTTAACCTAAGGTGTTTCCATTAGGTTTGCAGTCAGGACTTTTGAGTACAATTGAAATGTATACTACTTTTATGTCAAAGCATTCTATTCACTGAGATAACAACTTTTTTGTGTTGATGTGTACAGCCATGAAACAACTTTCAAACTACTCATAATCATGTGGAAAGTTAACCTAAGGTGTTTCCATTAGGTTTGCAGTAAGTGCTTTGGTGTAAAAATGAAATGTGTACTATTTGTACTGTCAAAGCTTTGCATGCACTGAGAAAACAACTTTTTTGTCTTTATGTGCACAAGTATGAAACAACTTTCAGACATCTCAGAATCATGTGGGAAGTTAATCTAAAGTGTTTCCATTAGATTTGCAGTAAGTGCTTTGGTGTAAAATTGAAATGTATACTATTTGTATTGTCTAAGCATTACATGCACTGAGATAACAACTTTTTTGTGTTGATGTGTACAGCCAGGAAACAACTTTCAAACTACTAATAATCATGTGGGAAGTTAACCTAAGGTGTTTCCATTTGTTTGCAGTAAGTACTTTGGAGTAAAATTGAGATGTATACTACCTTAATGTCAGAGCATAGTAGCACTGAGAAAGAAACTTTTTTGTCTTGATGAACTGAGGCATGAAACAACTTTAAACCTGGTCATACTCATGTGGAAAATTAACCTAAGGTGTTTCCATTAGGTTTGCAGTCAGGACTTTTGAGTACAATTGAAATGTATACTGCTTTTATGTCAAAGCATTCTATTCACTGTGAAATCAACTTTTTTGTCTTTATGTGCACAGGTATGAAACAACTTTCAGACATCTCAGAATCATGTGGGAAGTTAACCTAAAGTGTTTCCATTAGTTTTGCAGTAAGTGCTTTGGTGTAAAATTGAAATGTATACTATTTGTATTGTCCAAGCATTGCATGCACTGAGTTAACAACTTTTTTGTGTTGATGTGTACAGCCATGAAACAACTTTCAAACTACTCATAATCATGTGGAAAGTTAACCTAAGGTGTTTCCATTTGATTGCAGTAAGTACTTTGGAGTAAAATTGAGATGTATACTACCTTAATGTCAGAGCATAGTAGCACTGAGAAATAAACTTTTTTGTCTTGATGAACTGAGGCATGAAACAACTTTAAACCTAGTCATACTCATGTGGAAAGTTAACCTAAGGTGTTTCCATTAGGTTTGCAGTCAGGACTTTTGAGTACAATTGAAATGTATACTACTTTTATGTCAAAGCATTCTATTCACTGAGATAACAACTTTTTTGTGTTGATGTGTACAGCCATGAAACAACTTTCAAACTACTCATAATCATGTGGAAAGTTAACCTAAGGTGTTTCCATTAGGTTTGCAGTAAGTGCTTTGGTGTAAAAATGAAATGTATACTATTTGTATTGTCAAAGCTTTGCATGCACTGAGAAAACAACTTTTTTGTCTTTATGTGCACAGGTATGAAACAACTTTCAGACATCTCAGAATCATGTGGAAAGTTAACCTAAGGTGTTTCCATTAGGTTTGCAGTAAGTGCTTTGGTGTAAAATTGAAATGTATTCTATATGTATTGTAAAAGCATTGCATGCACTGAGAAAACAACTTTTTTGTCTTGATGTGCACAGGTATGAAACAACTTTCAGACATCTCAGAATCATGTGGGAAGTTAATCTAAGTTGTTTCCATTAGGTTTGCAGTAAGGACTTTGGTGTAAAATTGAAATGTATACTATTTGTATTCTCTAAGCATTGCATGCACTGAGATAGCAACTGTTTTGTGTTGATGTGTACAGCCATGAAACAACTTTCAAACTACTCATAATCATGTGAGAAGTTAACCTAAAGTGTTTCCATTAGGTTTGCAGTAAGTGCTTTGGTGTAAAAATGAAATGTATACTATTTGTATTGTCAAAGCTTTGCATGCACTGAGAAAACAACTTTTTTGTCTTTATGTGCACAGGTATGAAACAACTTTCAGACATCTCAGAATCATGTGGGAAGTTAACCTAAAGTGTTTCCATTAGGTTTGCAGTAAGTGCTTTGTTGTAAAATTGAAATGTATACTAATTGTATTGACTAAGCATTGCATGCACTGAGATAACAACTTTTTTGTGTTGATGTGTACAGCCATGAAACAGCTTTCGAACTACTCATAATCATGTGGAAAGTTAACCTAAGCTGTATCCATTAGGTTTGCAGTCAGGACTTTTGAGTACAATTGAAATGTATACTACTTTTATGTCAAAGCATTCTATTCACTGTGAAATCAACATTTTTGTCTTTATGTGCACAGGTAAAAAACAACTTTCAGACATCTCAGAATCATGTGGGAAGTTAACCTAAAGTGTTTCAATTAGGTTTGCAGTAAGTGCTTTGGTGGAAAATTGAAATATATGCTATTTGTATTGTCTAAGCATTGCATGCACTGAGATAACAACTTTTTTGTGTTGATGTGTACAGCCATGAAACAACTTTCAAACTACTCATAATGATGTGGAAAGTTAACCTAAGGTGTTTCCATTAGGTTTGCAGTAAGTGCTTTGGTGTAAAATTGAAATGTATACTATTTGTATTGTCTAAGCATTGCATGCACTGAGTTAACAACTTTTTTGTGTTGATGTGTACAGCCATGAAACAACTTTCAAACTACTCATAATCATGTGGAAAGTTAACCTAAGGTGTTTCCATTTGATTGCAGTAAGTACTTTGGAGTAAAATTGAGATGTATACTACCTTAATGTCAGAGCATAGTAGCACTGAGAAATAAACTTTTTTGTCTTGATGAACTGAGGCATGAAAGAACTTTAAACCTAGTCATACTCATGTGGAAAGTTAACCTAAGGTGTTTCCATTAGGTTTGCAGTCAGGACTTTTGAGTACAATTGAAATGTATACTACTTTTATGTCAAAGCATTCTATTCACTGAGATAACAACTTTTTTGTGTTGATGTGTACAGCCATGAAACAACTTTCAAACTACTCATAATCATGTGGAAAGTTAACCTAAGGTGTTTCCATTAGGTTTGCAGTAAGTGCTTTGGTGTAAAAATGAAATGTATACTATTTGTATTGTCAAAGCTTTGCATGCACTGAGAAAACAACTTTTTTGTCTTTATGTGCACAGGTATGAAACAACTTTCAGACATCTCAGAATCATGTGGAAAGTTAACCTAAGGTGTTTCCATTAGGTTTGCAGTAAGTGCTTTGGTGTAAAATTGAAATGTATTCTATATGTATTGTAAAAGCATTGCATGCACTGAGAAAACAACTTTTTTGTCTTGATGTGCACAGGTATGAAACAACTTTCAGACATCTCAGAATCATGTGGGAAGTTAATCTAAGTTGTTTCCATTAGGTTTGCAGTAAGGACTTTGGTGTAAAATTGAAATGTATACTATTTGTATTCTCTAAGCATTGCATGCACTGAGATAGCAACTGTTTTGTGTTGATGTGTACAGCCATGAAACAACTTTCAAACTACTCATAATCATGTGAGAAGTTAACCTAAAGTGTTTCCATTAGGTTTCCAGTAAGTGCTTTGGTGTAAAAATGAAATGTATACTATTTGTATTGTCAAAGCTTTGCATGCACTGAGAAAACAACTTTTTTGTCTTTATGTGCACAGGTATGAAACAACTTTCAGACATCTCAGAATCATGTGGGAAGTTAACCTAAAGTGTTTCCATTAGGTTTGCAGTAAGTGCTTTGTTGTAAAATTGAAATGTATACTAATTGTATTGACT
>NW_027274183.1:0-125287 GCF_030028105.1 Mobula birostris
TATCTCAGTGCATACAATGCTTTGACGTAACAGTAGTATACACTTAAATTGTACTGAAAAGTCCTGACTGCAAACCTAATGGAAACACCTTTGGTTAACTTCCCTCATGATTATGAGATGACTGAAAGTTGTTTCATGCCTCTATACATCAAGACAACAAACTTATTATCTCAGTGCATACAATGCTTTGTCAGTACAAATAGTATACACTTCAATTTTACACCAAAGTACTTAGTGCAAACCTAATGGAAACACCTTAGGTTAATTTCCCACATGATTATGAGATGACTAAAAGTTGTTTCATGCCTCTAGACATCAAGACAAAAAAGCTGTTATCTCAGTGCATACAATGCTTTGACAATACAAAGAGTATACATTTCAATTTTACACCAAAGGACTTACTGCAAACCTAATGGAAACACCTAAGGTTAACTTCCCACATGATTCTGAAATGTCTGCAAGTTGTTTCATGCCCCTGTACATAAAGACAAAAAAGTTGATTTCTCAGAGAATAGAGTGCTTTGACATTAAAAGTATTATACATTTGAATTTTACACCAAAGTACTTAGTGCAAACCTAATGGAAACACCTTAGGTTAACTTCCCACATGATTCTGAGATGACTGAAAGTTGTTTCATGCCTCTAGACATCATGACAAAAAAGTTGTTATCTCAGTGCATACAATGCTTTCACAATACAAAGAGTATGCATTTCAATTTTAAACCAAAGTACTTACTGCAAACCTAATGGAAACACCTTTGGTTAACTTCCCACATGATTATGAGCAGTTTGAAAGTTGTTTCATGCCTATATACAGGAAGACAAAAAAGTTCTTTTCTCAGTGCTTCCAAAGCTTTGCAATACAAATAGTATACATTTCAATTTTACACCAAAGTACTTAGTGCAAACCTAATGGAAACACCTTAGGTTAACTTCCCACATGATTCTGAGATGACTGAAAGTTGTTTCATGCCTCCAGACATCAAGACAAAAAAGTTGTTATCTCAGTGCATACAATGCTTTGACAATACAAAGAGTATACATTTCAATTTTACACCAAAGTACTTACTGCAAACCTAATGGAAACACCTTAGGTTAACTTCCTACATGATTCTGAAGTGTCTGCAAGTTGTTTCATGCCTCTGTACATAAAGACAAAAAAGTTGATTTCTCAGAGATTAGAGTGCTTTGACATTAAAAGTATTATAGATTTGAATTTTACACCAAAGTACTTAGTGCAAACCTAATGGAAACACCCTAGTTCAACTTCCCACATGATTATGAGTAGTTTGAAAGTAGTTTCATGCCTCTGCTCATCAAGACAAAAAAGTTCTTTTCTCAGTGCTTCCAATGCTTTGACAATACAAATAGTATACATTTCAATTTTACACCAAAGAACTTACTGCAAAACTAATGGAAACACCTTAGGTTAACTTCCCACATGATTCTGAGATGACTGAAAGTTGTTTCATGCCTTTAGACATTAAGAGAAAAAAGTTGTTATCTCAGTGCATACAATGCTTTGACGTAACAGTAGTATACACTAAAATTGTACTGAAAAGTCCTGACTGCAAACCTAATGGAAACACCTTTGGTTAACTTCCCTCATGATTATGAGATGACTGAAAGTTGTTTCATGCCTCTATACATCAAGACAACAAACTTATTATCTCAGTGCATACAATGCTTTGTCAGTACAAATAGTATACACTTCAATTTTACACCAAAGTACTTAGTGCAAACCTAATGGAAACACCTTAGGTTAACTTCCCACATGATTCTGAGATGACTGAAAGTTGTTTCATGCCTCCAGACATCAAGACAAAAAAGTTGTTATCTCAGTGCATACAATGCTTTGACAATACAAAGAGTATACATTTCAATTTTACACCAAAGTACTTACTGCAAACCTAATGGAAACACCTTAGGTTAACTTCCTACATGATTCTGAAATGTCTGCAAGTTGTTTCATGCCTCTGTACATAAAGACAAAAAAGTTGATTTCTCAGAGATTAGAGTGCTTTGACATTAAAAGTATTATAGATTTGAATTTTACACCAAAGTACTTAGTGCAAACCTAATGGAAACACCCTAGTTCAACTTCCCACATGATTATGAGTAGTTTGAAAGTTTTTTCATGCCTCTATACATCAAGACGACAAAGTTCTTATCTCAGTGCATACAATGCTTTGTCAGTACAAATAGTCTACACTTCAATTTTACACCAAAGTACTTAGTGCAAACCTAATGGAAACACCTTAGGTTAACTTCCCACATGATTCTGAGATGACTGAAAGTTGTTTCATGCCTCTAGATATCAAGACAAAAAAGTTGTTATCTCAGTGCATACAATGCTTTGACAATACAAAGAGTATACATTTCAATTTTACACCAAAGTACTTACTGCAAACCTAATGGAAACACCTAAGGTTAACTTCCCACATGATTCTGAAATGTCTGCAAGTTGTTTCATGCCCCTGTACATAAAGACAAAAAAGTTGATTTCTCGGAGAATAGAGTGCTCTGACATTAAAAGTATTATACATTTGAATTTTACACCAAAGTACTTAGTGCAAACCTAATGGAAACACCTTACGTTAACTTCCCACATGATTCTGAGATGACTGAAAGTTGTTTCATGCCTCTAGACATCAAGACAAAAAAGTTGTTATCTCAGTGCATACAATGCTTTGACAATACAAAGAGTATGCATTTCAATTTTAAACCAAAGTACTTACTGCAAACCTAATGGAAACACCTTTGGTTAACTTCCCACATCATTATGAGCAGTTTGAAAGTTGTTTCATGCCTATATACATCAAGACAAAAAAGTTCTTTTCTCAGTGCTTCTAAAGATTTGCAATACAAATAGTATACATTTCAATTTTACAGCAAAGTACTTAGTGCAAACCTAATGGAAACACCTTAGGTTAACTTCCCACATGATTCTGAGATGACTGAAAGTTGTTTCATGCCTCTAGACATCAGGACAAAAAAGTTGTTCTCTCAGTGCATACAATGCTTTGACAATACAAAGAGTATACATTTCAATTTTACACCAAAGTACTTACTGCAAACCTAATGGAAACACCTTAGGTTAACTTCCCACATGTTTCTGAGATGACTGAAAGTTGTTTCATGCCTCTAGACATCAAGACAAAAAAGTTGTTATCTCAGTGCATACAATGCTTTGACAATACAAAGAGTATGCATTTCAATTTTAAACCAAAGTACTTACTGCAAACCTAATGGAAACACCTTTGGTTAACTTCCCACATGATTATGAGCAGTTTGAAAGTTGTTTCATGCCTATATACATCAAGACAAAAAAGTTCTTTTCTCAGTGCTTCCAAAGCTTTGCAATACAAATAGTATACATTTCAATTTTACACCAAAGTACTTAGTGCAAACCTAATGGAAACACCTTAGGTTAACTTCCCACATGATTCTGAGATGACTGAAAGTTGTTTCATGCCTCCAGACATCAAGACAAAAAAGTTGTTATCTCAGTGCATACAATGCTTTGACAATACAAAGAGTATATATTTCAATTTTACACCAAAGTACTTACTGCAAACCTAATGGAAACACCTTAGGTTAACTTCCTACATGATTCTGAAATGTCTGCAAGTTGTTTCATGCCTCTGTACATAAAGACAAAAAAGTTGATTTCTCAGAGATTAGAGTGCTTTGACATTAAAAGTATTATAGATTTGAATTTTACACCAAAGTACTTAGTGCAAACCTAATGGAAACACCCTAGTTCAACATTGCACATGATTATGAGTAGTTTGAAAGTAGTTTCATGCCTCTGCTCATCAAGACAAAAAAGTTCTTTTCTCAGTGCTTCCAATGCTTTGACAATACAATTAGTATACATTTCAATTTTACACCAAAGAACTTACTGCAAAACTAATGGAAACACCTTAGGTTAACTTCCCACATGATTCTGAGATGACTGAAAGTTGTTTCATGCCTTTAGACATTAAGAGAAAAAAGTTGTTATCTCAGTGCATACAATGCTTTGACGTAACAGTAGTATACACTTAAATTGTACTGAAAAGTCCTTACTGCAAACCTAATGGAAACACCTTTGGTTAACTTCCCTCATGATTATGAGATGACTGAAAGTTGTTTCATGCCTCTATACATCAAGACAACAAACTTATTATCTCAGTGCATACAATGCTTTGTCAGTACAAATAGTATACACTTCAATTTTACACCAAAGTACTTAGTGCAAACCTAATGGAAACACCTTAGGTTAATTTCCCACATGATTATGAGATGACTGAAAGTTGTTTCATGCCTCTAGACATCAAGACAAAAAAGTTGTTATCTCAGTGCATACAATGCTTTGACAATACAAAGAGTATACATTTCAATTTTACACCAAAGGACTTACTGCAAACCTAATGGAAACACCTAAGGTTAACTTCCCACATGATTCTGAAATGTCTGCAAGTTGTTTCATGCCCCTGTACATAAAGACAAAAAAGTTGATTTCTCAGAGAATAGAGTGCTTTGACATTAAAAGTATTATACATTTGAATTTTACACCAAAGTACTTAGTGCAAACCTAATGGAAACACCTTAGGTTAACTTCCCACATGATTCTGAGATGACTGAAAGTTGTTTCATGCCTCTAGACATCATGACAAAAAAGTTGTTATCTCAGTGCATACAATGCTTTCACAATACAAAGAGTATGCATTTCAATTTTAAACCAAAGTACTTACTGCAAACCTAATGGAAACACCTTTGGTTAACTTCCCACATGATTATGAGCAGTTTGAAAGTTGTTTCATGCCTATATACATCAAGACAAAAAAGTTCTTTTCTCAGTGCTTCCAAAGCTTTGCAATACAAATAGTATACATTTCAATTTTACACCAAAGTACTTAGTGCAAACCTAATGGAAACACCTTAGGTTAACTTCCCACATGATTCTGAGATGACTGAAAGTTGTTTCATGCCTCCAGACATCAAGACAAAAAAGTTGTTATCTCAGTGCATACAATGCTTTGACAATACAAAGAGTATATATTTCAATTTTACACCAAAGTACTTACTGCAAACCTAATGGAAACACCTTAGGTTAACTTCCTACATGATTCTGAAATGTCTGCAAGTTGTTTCATGCCTCTGTACATAAAGACAAAAAAGTTGATTTCTCCGAGATTAGAGTGCTTTGACATTAAAAGTATTATAGATTTGAATTTTACACCAAAGTACTTAGTGCAAACCTAATGGAAACACCCTAGTTCAACATTGCACATGATTATGAGTAGTTTGAAAGTAGTTTCATGCCTCTGCTCATCAAGACAAAAAAGTTCTTTTCTCAGTGCTTCCAATGCTTTGACAATACAATTAGTATACATTTCAATTTTACACCAAAGAACTTACTGCAAAACTAATGGAAACACCTTAGGTTAACTTCCCACATGATTCTGAGATGACTGAAAGTTGTTTCATGCCTTTAGACATTAAGAGAAAAAAGTTGTTATCTCAGTGCATACAATGCTTTGACGTAACAGTAGTATACACTTAAATTGTACTGAAATGTCCTGACTGCAAACCTAATGGAAACACCTTTGGTTAACTTCCCTCATGATTATGAGATGACTGAAAGTTGTTTCATGCCTCTATACATCAAGACAACAAACTTATTATCTCAGTGCATACAATGCTTTGTCAGTACAAATAGTATACACTTCAATTTTACACCAAAGTACTTAGTGCAAACCTAATGGAAACACCTTAGGTTAATTTCCCACATGATTATGAGATGACTGAAAGTTGTTTCATGCCTCTAGACATCAAGACAAAAAAGTTGTTATCTCAGTGCATACAATGCTTTGACAATACAAAGAGTATACATTTCAATTTTACACCAAAGGACTTACTGCAAACCTAATGGAAACACCTAAGGTTAACTTCCCACATGATTCTGAAATGTCTGCAAGTTGTTTCATGCCCCTGTACATAAAGACAAAAAAGTTGATTTCTCAGAGAATAGAGTGCTTTGACATTAAAAGTATTATACATTTGAATTTTACACCAAAGTACTTAGTGCAAACCTAATGGAAACACCTTAGGTTAACTTCCCACATGATTCTGAGATGACTGAAAGTTGTTTCATGCCTCTAGACATCATGACAAAAAAGTTGTTATCTCAGTGCATACAATGCTTTCACAATACAAAGAGTATGCATTTCAATTTTAAACCAAAGTACTTACTGCAAACCTAATGGAAACACCTTTGGTTAACTTCCCACATGATTATGAGCAGTTTGAAAGTTGTTTCATGCCTATATACATCAAGACAAAAAAGTTCTTTTCTCAGAGCTTCCAAAGCTTTGCAATACAAATAGTATACATTTCAAGTTTACACCAAAGTACTTAGTGCAAACCTAATGGAAACACCTTACGTTAACTTCCCACATGATTCTGAGATGACTGAAAGTTGTTTCATGCCTCTAGACATCAGGACAAAAAAGTTGTTCTCTCAGTGCATACAATGCTTTGACAATACAAAGAGTATACATTTCAATTTTACACCAAAGTACTTACTGCAAACCTAATGGAAACACCTTAGGTTAACTTCCCACATGTTTCTGAGATGACTGAAAGTTCTTTCATGCCTCTAGACATCAAGACAAAAAAGTTGTTATCTCAGTGCATACAATGCTTTGACAATACAAAGAGTATGCATTTCAATTTTAAACCAAAGTACTTACTGCAAACCTAATGGAAACACCTTTGGTTAACTTCCCACATGATTATGAGCAGTTTGAAAGTTGTTTCATTCCTATATACATCAAGACAAAAAAGTTCTTTTCTCAGTGCTTCCAAAGCTTTGCAATACAAATAGTATACATTTCAATTTTACACCAAAGTACTTAGTGCAAACCTAATGGAAACACCTTAGGTTAACCTCCCACATGATTCTGAGATGACTGAAAGTTGTTTCATGCCTCCAGACATCAAGACAAAAAAGTTGTTATCTCAGTGCATACAATGCTTTGACAATACAAAGAGTATACATTTCAATTTTACGCCAAAGTACTTACTGCAAACCTAATGGAAACACCTCAGGTTAACTTCCTACATGATTCTGAAATGTCTGCAAGTTGTTTCATGCCTCTGTACAAGAAGACAAAAAAGTTGATTTCTCAGAGATTAGAGTGCTTTGACATTAAAAGTAGTATAGATTTGAATTTTACACCAAAGTACTTAGTGCAAACCTAATGGAAACACCCTAGTTCAACTTCCCACATGATTATGAGTAGTTTCAAAGTAGTTTCATGCCTCTGCTCATCAAGACAAAAAAGTTCTTTTCTCAGTGCTTCCAATGCTTTGACAATACAAATAGTATACATTTCAATTTTACACCAAAGAACTTACTGCAAAACTAATGGAAACACCTTAGCGTAACTTCCCACATGATTCTGAGATGACTGAAAGTTGTTTCATGCCTTTAGACATTAAGACAAAAAAGTTGTTATCTCAGTGCATACAATGCTTTGACGTAACAGTAGTATACACTTAAATTGTACTGAAAAGTCCTGACTGCAAACCTAATGGAAACACCTTTGGTTAACTTCCCTCATGATTATGAGCAGTTTGAAAGTTTTTTCATGCCTATATACATCAAGACAACGAAGTTGTTATCTCAGTGCATACAATGCTTTGTCAGTACAAATAGTATACACTTCAATTTTACACCAAAGTACTTAGTGCAAACCTAATGGAAACACCTTAGGTTAACTTCCCACATGATTCTGAGATGACTGAAAGTTGTTTCATGCCTCTAGACATCAAGACAAAAAAGTTGTTATCTCAGTGCATACAATGCTTTGACAATACAAAGAGTATACATTTCAATTTTACACCAAAGTACTTACTGCAAACCTAATGGAAACACCTTAGGTTAACTTCCCACATGATTCTGAGATGACTGAAAGTTGTTTCATGCCTCTGTACATAAAGACAAAAAAGTTGATTTCTCAGAGATTAGAGTGCTTTGACATTAAAAGTATTATAGATTTGAATTTTACACCAAAGTACTTAGTGCAAACCTAATGGAAACACCCTAGTTCAACTTCCCACATGATTATGAGTAGTTTGAAAGTAGGTTCATGCCTCTGCTCATCAAGACAAAAAAGTTCTTTTCTCAGTGCTTCCAATGCTTTGACAATACAAATAGTATACATTTCAATTTTACACCAAAGAACTTACTGCAAAACTAATGGAAACACCTTAGGATAACTTCCCACATGATTCTGAGATGACTGAAACTTGTTTCATGCCTTTAGACATTAAGAGAAAAAAGTTGTTATCTCAGTGCATACAATGCTTTGACGTAACAGTAGTATACACTTAAATTGTACTGAAAAGTCCTGACTGCAAACCTAATGGAAACACCTTTGGTTAACTTCCCTCATGAATATGAGCAGTTTGAAAGTTTTTTCATGCCTCTATACATCAAGACAACAAAGTTCTTATCTCAGTGCATACAATGCTTTGTCAATACAAATAGTATACAATTCAATTTTACACCAAAGTACTTACTGCAAACCTAATGGAAACACCTTAGGTTAACTTCCCACATGATTCTGAGGTGACTGAAAGTTGTTTGATGCCTCTAGACATCAAGACAAAAAAGTTGTTATCTCAGTGCATACAATGCTTTGACAATACAAAGAGTATGCATTTCAATTTTACACCAAAGTACTTACTGCAAACCTAATGGAAACACCTTTGGTTAACTTCCCACATGATTATGAGCAGTTTGAAAGTTGTTTCATGCCTATATACATCAAGACAAAAAAGTTCTTTTCTCAGAGCTTCCAAAGCTTTGCAATACAAATAGTATACATTTCAAGTTTACACCAAAGTACTTAGTGCAAACCTAATGGAAACACCTTACGTTAACTTCCCACATGATTCTGAGATGACTGAAAGTTGTTTCATGCCTCTAGACATCAGGACAAAAAAGTTGTTCTCTCAGTGCATACAATGCTTTGACAATACAAAGAGTATACATTTCAATTTTACACCAAAGTACTTACTGCAAACCTAATGGAAACACCTTAGGTTAACTTCCCACATGTTTCTGAGATGACTGAAAGTTGTTTCATGCCTCTAGACATCAAGACAAAAAAGTTGTTATCTCAGTGCATACAATGCTTTGACAATACAAAGAGTATGCATTTCAATTTTAAACCAAAGTACTTACTGCAAACCTAATGGAAACACCTTTGGTTAACTTCCCACATGATTATGAGCAGTTTGAAAGTTGTTTCATGCCTATATACATCAAGACAAAAAAGTTCTTTTCTCAGTGCTTCCAAAGCTTTGCAATACAAATAGTATACATTTCAATTTTACACCAAAGTACTTAGTGCAAACCTAATGGAAACTCCTTAGGTTAACTTCCCACATGATTCTGAGATGACTGAAAGTTGTTTCATGCCTCCAGACATCAAGACAAAAAAGTTGTTATCTCAGTGCATACAATGCTTTGACAATACAAAGAGTATACATTTCAATTTTACACCAAAGTACTTACTGCAAACCTAATGGAAACACCTTAGGTTAACTTCCTACATGATTCTGAAATGTCTGCAAGTTGTTTCATGCCTCTGCACAAGAAGACAAAAAAGTTGATTTCTCAGAGATTAGAGTGCTTTGACATTAAAAGTAGTATAGATTTGAATTTTACACCAAAGTACTTAGTGTAAACCTAATGGAAACACCCTAGTTCAACTTCCCACATGATTGTGAGTAGTTTCAAAGTAGTTTCATGCCTCTGCTCATCAAGACAAAAAAGTTCTTTTCTCAGTGCTTCCAATGCTTTGACAATACAAATAGTATACATTTCAATTTTACACCAAAGAACTTACTGCAAAACTAATGGAAACACCTTAGCGTAACTTCCCACATGATTCTGAGATGACTGAAAGTTGTTTCATGCCTTTAGACATTAAGACAAAAAAGTTGTTATCTCAGTGCATACAATGCTTTGACGTAACAGTAGTATACACTTAAATTGTACTGAAAAGTCCTGACTGCAAACCTAATGGAAACACCTTTGGTTAACTTCCCTCATGATTATGAGCAGTTTGAAATTTTTTTCATTCCTCTATACATCAAGACAACGAAGTTGTTATCTCAGTGCATACAATGCTTTGTCAGTACAAATAGTATACACTTCAATTTTACACCAAAGTACTTAGTGCAAACCTAATGGAAACACCTTAGGTTAAGTTCCCACATGATTCTGAGATGACTGAAAGTTGTTTCATGCCCCTGTACATAAAGACAAAAAAGTTGATTTCTCAGAGAATAGAGTGCTTTGACATTAAAAGTATTATACATTTGAATTTTACACCAAAGTACTTAGTGCAAACCTAATGGAAACACCTTAGGTTTCCTTCCCACATGATTCTGAGATGACTGAAAGTTGTTTCATGCCTCTAGACATCAAGACAAAAAAGTTGTTATCTCAGTGCATACAATGCTTTGACAATACAAAGAGTATGCATTTCAATTTTAAACCAAAGTACTTACTGCAAACCTAATGGAAACACCTTAGGTTAACTTCCCACATGATTATGAGCAGTTTGAAAGTTGTTTCATGCCTATATACAGCAAGACAAAAAAGTTCTTTTCTCAGTGCTTCCAAAGCTTTGCAATACAAATAGTATACATTTCAATTTTACACCAAAGTACTTAGTGCAAACCTAATGGAAACACCTTAGGTTAACTTCCCACATGATTCTGAGATGACTGAAAGTTGTTTCATGCCTCCAGACATCAAGACAAAAAAGTTGTTATCTCAGTGCATACAATGCTTTGACAATACAAAGAGTATACATTTCAATTTTACACCAAAGTACTTACTGCAAACTAATGGAAACACCTTAGGTTAACTTCCCACATGATTCTGAGATGACTGAAAGTTGTTTCATGCCTCTATAAATCAAGACAACAAAGTTGTTATCTCAGTGCATACAATGCTTTGACAATACAAAGAGTATGCATTTCAATTTTAAACCAAAGTACTTACTGCAAACCTAATGGAAACACCTTTGGTTAACTTCCCACATGATTATGAGCAGTTTGAAAGTTGTTTCATGCCTATATACATCAAGACAAAAAAGTTCTTTTCTCAGAGCTTCCAAAGCTTTGCAATACAAATAGTATACATTTCAAGTTTACACCAAAGTACTTAGTGCAAACCTAATGGAAACACCTTACGTTAACTTCCCACATGATTCTGAGATGACTGAAAGTTGTTTCATGCCTCTAGACATCAGGACAAAAAAGTTGTTCTCTCAGTGCATACAATGCTTTGACAATACAAAGAGTATACATTTCAATTTTACACCAAAGTACTTAGTGCAAACCTAATGGAAACACCTTAGGTTAACTTCCCACATGTTTCTGAGATGACTGAAAGTTCTTTCATGCCTCTAGACATCAAGACAAAAAAGTTGTTATCTCAGTGCATACAATGCTTTGACAATACAAAGAGTATGCATTTCAATTTTAAACCAAAGTACTTACTGCAAACCTAATGGAAACACCTTTGGTTAACTTCCCACATGATTATGAGCAGTTTGAAAGTTGTTTCATTCCTATATACATCAAGACAAAAAAGTTCTTTTCTCAGTGCTTCCAAAGCTTTGCAATACAAATAGTATACATTTCAATTTTACACCAAAGTACTTAGTGCAAACCTAATGGAAACACCTTAGGTTAACCTCCCACATGATTCTGAGATGACTGAAAGTTGTTTCATGCCTCCAGACATCAAGACAAAAAAGTTGTTATCTCAGTGCATACAATGCTTTGACAATACAAAGAGTATACATTTCAATTTTACACCAAAGTACTTACTGCAAACCTAATGGAAACACCTTAGGTTAACTTCCTACATGATTCTGAAATGTCTGCAAGTTGTTTCATGCCTCTGTACAAGAAGACAAAAAAGTTGATTTCTCAGAGATTAGAGTGCTTTGACATTAAAAGTAGTATAGATTTGAATTTTACACCAAAGTACTTAGTGCAAACCTAATGGAAACACCCTAGTTCAACTTCCCACATGATTATGAGTAGTTTCAAAGTAGTTTCATGCCTCTGCTCATCAAGACAAAAAAGTTCTTTTCTCAGTGCTTCCAATGCTTTGACAATACAAATAGTATACATTTCAATTTTACACCAAAGAACTTACTGCAAAACTAATGGAAACACCTTAGCGTAACTTCCCACATGATTCTGAGATGACTGAAAGTTGTTTCATGCCTTTAGACATTAAGACAAAAAAGTTGTTATCTCAGTGCATACAATGCTTTGACGTAACAGTAGTATACACTTAAACTGTACTGAAAAGTCCTGACTGCAAACCTAATGGAAACACCTTTGGTTAACTTCCCTCATGATTATGAGCAGTTTGAAAGTTTTTTCATGCCTATATACATCAAGACAACGAAGTTGTTATCTCAGTGCATACAATGCTTTGTCAGTACAAATAGTATACACTTCAATTTTACACCAAAGTACTTAGTGCAAACCTAATGGAAACACCTTAGGTTAACTTCCCACATGATTCTGAGATGACTGAAAGTTGTTTCATGCCTCTAGACATCAAGACAAAAAAGTTGTTATCTCAGTGCATACAATGCTTTGACAATACAAAGAGTATACATTTCAATTTTACACCAAAGTACTTACTGCAAACCTAATGGAAACACCTTAGGTTAACTTCCCACATGATTCTGAGATGACTGAAAGTTGTTTCATGCCTCTGTACATAAAGACAAAAAAGTTGATTTCTCAGAGATTAGAGTGCTTTGACATTAAAAGTATTATAGATTTGAATTTTACACCAAAGTACTTAGTGCAAACCTAATGGAAACACCCTAGTTCAACTTCCCACATGATTATGAGTAGTTTGAAAGTAGGTTCATGCCTCTGCTCATCAAGACAAAAAAGTTCTTTTCTCAGTGCTTCCAATGCTTTGACAATACAAATAGTATACATTTCAATTTTACACCAAAGAACTTACTGCAAAACTAATGGAAACACCTTAGGATAACTTCCCACATGATTCTGAGATGACTGAAAGTTGTTTCATGCCTTTAGACATTAAGAGAAAAAAGTTGTTATCTCAGTGCATACAATGCTTTGACGTAACAGTAGTATACACTTAAATTGTACTGAAAAGTCCTGACTGCAAACCTAATGGAAACACCTTTGGTTAACTTCCCTCATGAATATGAGCAGTTTGAAAGTTTTTTCATGCCTCTATACATCAAGACAACAAAGTTCTTATCTCAGTGCATACAATGCTTTGTCAATACAAATAGTATACAATTCAATTTTACACCAAAGTACTTACTGCAAACCTAATGGAAACACCTTAGGTTAACTTCCCACATGATTCTGAGGTGACTGAAAGTTGTTTCATGCCTCTAGACATCAAGACAAAAAAGTTGTTATCTCAGTGCATACAATGCTTTGACAATACAAAGAGTATACATTTCAATTTTACACCACATTACTTACTGCAAACCTAATGGAAACACCTAAGGTTAACTTCCCACATGATTCTGAAATGTCTGCTAGTTGTTTCATGCCCCTGTACATAAAGACAAAAAAGTTGATTTCTCAGAGAATAGAGTGCTTTGACATTAAAAGTATTATACATTTGAATTTTACACCAAAGTACTTAGTGCAAACCTAATGGAAACACCTTAGGTTAACTTCCCACATGATTCTGAAATGACTGAAAGTTGTTTCATGCCTCTAGACATCAAGACAAAAAAGTTGTTATCTCAGTGCATACAATGCTTTGACAATACAAAGAGTATACATTTCAATTTTACACCAAAGTACTTACTGCAAACCTAATGGAAACACCTTAGGTTAACTTCCCACATGATTCTGAGATGACTGAAAGTTGTTTCATGCCTCTATAAATCAAGACAACAAAGTTGTTATCTCAGTGCATACAATGCTTTGACAATACAAAGAGTATGCATTTCAATTTTAAACCAAAGTACTTACTGCAAACCTAATGGAAACACCTTTGGTTAACTTCCCACATGATTATGAGCAGTTTGAAAGTTGTTTCATGCCTATATACATCAAGACAAAAAAGTTCTTTTCTCAGAGCTTCCAAAGCTTTGCAATACAAATAGTATACATTTCAAGTTTACACCAAAGTACTTAGTGCAAACCTAATGGAAACACCTTACGTTAACTTCCCACATGATTCTGAGATGACTGAAAGTTGTTTCATGCCTCTAGACATCAGGACAAAAAAGTTGTTCTCTCAGTGCATACAATGCTTTGACAATACAAAGAGTATACATTTCAATTTTACACCAAAGTACTTACTGCAAACCTAATGGAAACACCTTAGGTTAACTTCCTACATGATTCTGAAATGTCTGCAAGTTGTTTCATGCCTCTGCACAAGAAGACAAAAAAGTTGATTTCTCAGAGATTAGAGTGCTTTGATATTAAAAGTAGTATAGATTTGAATTTTACACCAAAGTAGTTAGTGCAAACCTAATGGAAACACCCTAGTTCAACTTCCCACATGATTGTGAGTAGTTTCAAAGTAGTTTCATGCCTCTGCTCATCAAGACAAAAAAGTTCTTTTCTCAGTGCTTCCAATGCTTTGACAATACAAATAGTATACATTTCAATTTTACACCAAAGAACTTACTGCAAAACTAATGGAAACACCTTAGCGTAACTTCCCACATGATTCTGAGATGACTGAAAGTTGTTTCATGCCTTTAGACATTAAGACAAAAAAGTTGTTATCTCAGTGCATACAATGCTTTGACGTAACAGTAGTATACACTTAAATTTTACTGAAAAGTCCTGACTGCAAACCTAATGGAAACACCTTTGGTTAACTTCCCTCATGATTATGAGCAGTTTGAAAGTTTTTTCATGCCTCTATACATCAAGACAACGAAGTTGTTATCTCAGTGCATACAATGCTTTGTCAGTACAAATAGTATACACTTCAATTTTACACCAAAGTACTTAGTGCAAACCTAATGGAAACACCTTAGGTTAAGTTCCCACATGATTCTGAGATGACTGAAAGTTGTTTCATGCCTCTAGACATCAAGACAAAAAAGTTGTTATCTCAGTGCATACAATGCTTTGACAATACAAAGAGTATACATTTCAATTTTACTCCAAAGGACTTACTGCAAACCTAATGGAAACACCTAAGGTTAACTTCCCACATGATTCTGAAATGTCTGCAAGTTGTTTCATGCCCCTGTACATAAAGACAAAAAAGTTGATTTCTCAGAGAATAGAGTGCTTTGACATTAAAAGTATTATACATTTGAATTTTACACCAAAGTACTTAGTGCAAACCTAATGGAAACACCTTAGGTTAACTTCCCACATGATTCTGAGATGACTGAAAGTTGTTTCATGCCTCTAGACATCAAGACAAAAAAGTTGTTATCTCAGTGCATACAATGCTTTGACAATACAAAGAGTATGCATTTCAATTTTAAACCAAAGTACTTACTGCAAACCTAATGGAAACACCTTTGGTTAACTTCCCACATGATTATGAGCAGTTTGAAAGTTGTTTCATGCCTATATACAGGAAGACAAAAAAGTTCTTTTCTCAGTGCTTCCAAAGCTTTGCAATACAAATAGTATACATTTCAATTTTACACCAAAGTACTTAGTGCAAACCTAATGGAAACACCTTAGGTTAACTTCCCACATGATTCTGAGATGACTGAAAGTTGTTTCATGCCTCTAGACATCAGGACAAAAAAGTTGTTCTCTCAGTGCATACAATGCTTTGACAATACAAAGAGTATAGATTTCAATTTTACACCAAAGTACTTAGTGCAAACCTAATGGAAACTCCTTAGGTTAACTTCCCACATGATTCTGAGATGACTGAAAGTTGTTTCATGCCTCCAGACATCAAGACAAAAAAGTTGTTATCTCAGTGCATACAATGCTTTGACAATACAAAGAGTATACATTTCAATTTTACACCAAAGTACTTACTGCAAACCTAATGGAAACACCTTAGGTTAACTTCCTACATGATTCTGAAATGTCTGCAAGTTGTTTCATGCCTCTGTACAAGAAGACAAAAAAGTTCTTTTCTCAGTGCTTCCAATGCTTTGACAATACAAATAGTATACATTTCAATTTTACACCAAAGAACTTACTGCAAAACTAATGGAAACACCTTAGCGTAACTTCCCACATTATTCTGAGATGACTGAAAGTTGTTTCATGCCTTTAGACATTAAGACAAAAAAGTTGTTATCTCAGTGCATACAATGCTTTGACGTAACAGTAGTATACACTTAAATTGTACTGAAAAGTCCTGACTGCAAACCTAATGGAAACACCTTTGGTTAACTTCCCTCATGATTATGAGCAGTTTGAAAGTTTTTTCATGCCTCTATACATCAAGACAACGAAGTTGTTATCTCAGTCCATACAATGCTTTGACAATACAAAGAGTATACATTTCAATTTTACACCAAAGGACTTACTGCAAACCTAATGGAAACACCTAAGGTTAACTTCCCACATGATTCTGAAATGTCTGCAAGTTGTTTCATGCCCCTGTACATAAAGACAAAAAAGTTGATTTCTCAGAGAATAGAGTGCTTTGACATTAAAAGTATTATACATTTGAATTTTACACCAAAGTACTTAGTGCAAACCTAATGGAAACACCTTAGGTTAACTTCCCACATGATTCTGAGATGACTGAAAGTTGTTTCATGCCTCTAGACATCAAGACAAAAAAGTTGTTATCTCAGTGCATACAATGCTTTGACAATACAAAGAGTATGCATTTCAATTTTAAACCAAAGTACTTACTGCAAACCTAATCGAAACACCTTTGGTTAACTTCCCACATGATTATGAGCAGTTTGAAAGTTGTTTCATGCCTATATACAGGAAGACAAAAAAGTTCTTTTCTCAGTGCTTCCAAAGCTTTGCAATACAAATAGTATACATTTCAATTTTACACCAAAGTACTTAGTGCAAACCTAATGGAAACACCTTAGGTTAAGTTCCCACATGATTCTGAGATGACTGAAAGTTGTTTCATGCCTCCAGACATCAAGACAAAAAAGTTGTTATCTCAGTGCATACAATGCTTTGACAATACAAAGAGTATACATTTCAATTTTACACCAAAGTACTTACTGCAAACCTAATAGAAACACCTTAGGTTAACTTCCCACATGATTCTGAGGTGACTGAAAGTTGTTTCATGCCTCTAGACATCAAGAGAAAAAAGTTGTTATCTCAGTGCATACAATGCTTTGACAATACAAAGAGTATACATTTCAATTTTACACCACAGTACTTACTGCAAACCTAATGGAAACACCTAAGGTTAACTTCCCACATGATTCTGAAATGTCTGCTAGTTGTTTCATGCCCCTGTACATAAAGACAAAAAAGTTGATTTCTCAGAGAATAGAGTGCTTTGACATTAAAAGTATTATAGATTTGAATTTTACACCAAAGTACTTAGTGCAAACCTAATGGAAACACCCTAGTTCAACTTCCCACATGATTATGAGTAGTTTGAAACTAGTTTCATGCCTCTGCTCATCAAGACAAAAAAGTTCTTTTCTCAGTGCTTCCAATGCTTTGACAATACAAATAGCATACATTTCAATTTTACACCAAAGAACTTACTGCAAAACTAATGGAAACACCTTAGGTTAACTTCCCACATGATTCTGAGATGACTGAAACTTGTTTCATGCCTTTAGACATTAAGACAAAAAAGTTGTTATCTCAGTGCATACAATGCTTTGACGTAACAGTAGTATACACTTAAATTGTACTGAAAAGTCCTGACTGCAAACCTAATGGAAACACCTTTGGTTAACTTCCCTCATGATTATGAGCAGTTTGAAAGTTTTTTCATGCCTCTATACATCAAGACAACAAAGTTGTTATCTCAGTGCATACAATGCTTTGTCAGTACAAATAGTATACACTTCAATTTTACACCAAAGTACTTAGTGCAAACCTAATGGAAACACCTTAGGTTAACTTCCCACATGATTCTGAGATGACTGAAAGTTGTTTCATGCCTCCAGACATCAAGACAAAAAAGTTGTTATCTCAGTGCATACAATGCTTTGACAATACAAAGAGTATACATTTCAATTTTACACCAAAGTACTTACTGCAAACCTAATGGAAACACCTTAGGTTAACTTCCTACATGATTCTGAAATGTCTGCAAGTTGTTTCATGCCTCTGTACAAGAAGACAAAAAAGTTGATTTCTCAGAGATTAGAGTGCTTTGACATTAAAAGTAGTATAGATTTGAATTTTACACCAAAGTACTTAGTGCAAACCTAATGGAAACACCCTAGTTCAACTTCCCACATGATTATGAGTAGTTTCAAAGTAGTTTCATGCCTCTGCTCATCAAGACAAAAAAGTTCTTTTCTCAGTGCTTCCAATGCTTTGACAATACAAATAGTATACATTTCAATTTTACAGCAAAGAACTTACTGCAAAACTAATGGAAACACCTTAGCGTAACTTCCCACATGATTCTGAGATGACTGAAACTTGTTTCATGCCTTTAGACATTAAGACAAAAAAGTTGTTATCTCAGTGCATACAATGCTTTGACGTAACAGTAGTATACACTTAAATTGTACTGAAAAGTCCTGACTGCAAACCTGATGGAAACACCTTTGGTTAACTTCCCTCATGATTATGAGCAGTTTGAAAGTTTTTTCATGCCTCTATACATCAAGACAACGAAGTTGTTATCTCAGTGCATACAATGCTTTGACAATACAAAGAGTATACATTTCAATTTTACACCAAAGGACTTACTGCAAACCTAATGGAAACACCTAAGGTTAACTTCCCACATGATTCTGAAATGTCTGCAAGTTGTTTCATGCCCCTGTACATAAAGACAAAAAAGTTGATTTCTCAGAGAATAGAGTGCTTTGACATTAAAAGTATTATACATTTGAATTTTACACCAAAGTACTTAGTGCAAACCTAATGGAAACACCTTAGGTTAACTTCCCACATGATTCTGAGATGACTGAAAGTTGTTTCATGCCTCTAGACATCAAGACAAAAAAGTTGTTATCTCAGTGCATACAATGCCTTGACAATACAAAGAGTATGCATTTCAATTTTAAACCAAAGTACTTACTGCAAACCTATTGGAAACACCTTTGGTTAACTTCCCACATGATTATGAGCAGTTTGAAAGTTGTTTCATGCCTATATACAGCAAGACAAAAAAGTTCTTTTCTCAGTGCTTCCAAAGCTTTGCAATACAAATAGTATACATTTCAATTTTACACCAAAGTACTTACTGCAAACCTAATGGAAACACCTTAGGTTAACTTCCTACATGATTCTGAAATGTCTGCAAGTTGTTTCATGCCTCTGTACATAAAGACAAAAAAGTTGATTTCTCAGAGATTGGAGTGCTTTGACATTAAAAGTATTATAGATTTGAATTTTACACCAAAGTACTTAGTGCAAACCTAATGGAAACACCCTAGTTCAACTTCCCACATCATTATGAGTAGTTTGAAAGTAGTTTCATGCCTCTGCTCATCAAGACAAAAAAGTTCTTTTCTCAGTGCTTCCAATGCTTTGACAATACAAATAGTATACATTTCAATTTTACACCAAAGAACTTACTGCAAAACTAATGGAAACACCTTAGGTTAACTTCCCACATGATTCTGAGATGACTGAAACTTGTTTCATGCCTTTAGACATTAAGACAAAAAAGTTGTTATCTCAGTGCATACAATGCTTTGACGTAACAGTAGTATACACTTAAATTGTACTAAGAAGTCCTGACTGCAAACCTAATGGAAACACCTTTGGTTAACTTCCCTCATGATTATGAGCAGTTTGAAAGTTTTTTCATGCCTCTATACATCAAGACAACAAAGTTGTTATCTCAGTGCATACAATGCTTTGTCAGTACAAATAGTATACACTTCAATTTTACACCAAATTACTTACTGCAAACCTAATGGAAACACCTAAGGTTAACTTCCCACATGATTCTGAAATGTCTGCAAGTTGTTTCATGCCCCTGTACATAAAGACAAAAAAGTTGATTTCTCAGAGAATAGAGTGCTTTGACATTAAAAGTATTATACATTTGAATTTTACACCAAAGTACTTAGTGCAAACCTAATGGAAACACCTTAGGTTAACTTCCCACATGATTCTGAGATGACTGAAAGTTGTTTCATGCCTCTAGACATCAAGACAAAAAAGTTGTTATCTCAGTGCATACAATGCTTTGACAATACAAAGAGTATGCATTTCAATTTTAAACCAAAGTACTTCCTGCAAACCTAATGGAAACACCTTTGGTTAACTTCCCACATGATTATGAGCAGTTTGAAAGTTGTTTCATGCCTATATACAGGAAGACAAAAAAGTTCTTTTCTCAGTGCTTCCAAAGCTTTGCAATACAAATAGTATACATTTCAATTTTACACCAAAGTACTTAGTGCAAACCTAATGGAAACACCTTAGGTTAACTTCCCACATGATTCTGAGATGACTGAAACTTGTTTCATGCCTTTAGACATTAAGAGAAAAAAGTTGTTATCTCAGTGCATACAATGCTTTGACGTAACAGTAGTATACACTTAAATTGTACTGAAAAGTCCTGACTGCAAACCTAATGGAAACACCTTTGGTTAACTTCCCTCATGAATATGAGCAGTTTGAAAGTTTTTTCATGCCTCTATACATCAAGACAACAAAGTTCTTATCTCAGTGCATACAATGCTTTGTCAATACAAATAGTATACAATTCAATTTTACACCAAAGTACTTACTGCAAACCTAATGGAAACACCTTAGGTTAACTTCCCACATGATTCTGAGGTGACTGAAAGTTGTTTCATGCCTCCAGACATCAAGACAAAAAAGTTGTTATCTCAGTGCATACAATGCTTTGACAATACAAAGAGTATACATTTCAATTTTACACCAAAGTACTTACTGCAAACCTAATAGAAACACCTTAGGTTAACTTCCCACATGATTCTGAGGTGACTGAAAGTTGTTTCATGCCTCTAGACATCAAGAGAAAAAAGTTGTTATCTCAGTGCATACAATGCTTTGACAATACAAAGAGTATACATTTCAATTTTACACCACAGTACTTACTGCAAACCTAATGGAAACACCTAAGGTTAACTTCCCACATGATTCTGAAATGTCTGCTAGTTGTTTCATGCCCCTGTACATAAAGACAAAAAAGTTGATTTCTCAGAGAATAGAGTGCTTTGACATTAAAAGTATTATAGATTTGAATTTTACACCAAAGTACTTAGTGCAAACCTAATGGAAACACCCTAGTTCAACTTCCCACATGATTATGAGTAGTTTGAAACTAGTTTCATGCCTCTGCTCATCAAGACAAAAAAGTTCTTTTCTCAGTGCTTCCAATGCTTTGACAATACAAATAGCATACATTTCAATTTTACACCAAAGAACTTACTGCAAAACTAATGGAAACACCTTAGGTTAACTTCCCACATGATTCTGAGATGACTGAAACTTGTTTCATGCCTTTAGGCATTAAGACAAAAAAGTTGTTATCTCAGTGCATACAATGCTTTGACGTAACAGTAGTATACACTTAAATTGTACTGAAAAGTCCTGACTGCAAACCTAATGGAAACACCTTTGGTTAACTTCCCTCATGATTATGAGCAGTTTGAAAGTTTTTTCATGCCTCTATACATCAAGACAACAAAGTTGTTATCTCAGTGCATACAATGCTTTGTCAGTACAAATAGTATACACTTCAATTTTACACCAAAGTACTTAGTGCAAACCTAATGGAAACACCTTAGGTTAACTTCCCACATGATTCTGAGATGACTGAAAGTTGTTTCATGCCTCCAGACATCAAGACAAAAAAGTTGTTATCTCAGTGCATACAATGCTTTGACAATACAAAGAGTATACATTTCAATTTTACACCAAAGTACTTACTGCAAACCTAATGGAAACACCTTAGGTTAACTTCCTACATGATTCTGAAATGTCTGCAAGTTGTTTCATGCCTCTGTACAAGAAGACAAAAAAGTTGATTTCTCAGAGATTAGAGTGCTTTGACATTAAAAGTAGTATAGATTTGAATTTTACACCAAAGTACTTAGTGCAAACCTAATGGAAACACCCTAGTTCAACTTCCCACATGATTATGAGTAGTTTCAAAGTAGTTTCATGCCTCTGCTCATCAAGACAAAAAAGTTCTTTTCTCAGTGCTTCCAATGCTTTGACAATACAAATAGTATACATTTCAATTTTACAGCAAAGAACTTACTGCAAAACTAATGGAAACACCTTAGCGTAACTTCCCACATGATTCTGAGATGACTGAAACTTGTTTCATGCCTTTAGACATTAAGACAAAAAAGTTGTTATCTCAGTGCATACAATGCTTTGACGTAACAGTAGTATACACTTAAATTGTACTGAAAAGTCCTGACTGCAAACCTGATGGAAACACCTTTGGTTAACTTCCCTCATGATTATGAGCAGTTTGAAAGTTTTTTCATGCCTCTATACATCAAGACAACGAAGTTGTTATCTCAGTGCATACAATGCTTTGACAATACAAAGAGTATACATTTCAATTTTACACCAAAGGACTTACTGCAAACCTAATGGAAACACCTAAGGTTAACTTCCCACATGATTCTGAAATGTCTGCAAGTTGTTTCATGCCCCTGTACATAAAGACAAAAAAGTTGATTTCTCAGAGAATAGAGTGCTTTGACATTAAAAGTATTATACATTTGAATTTTACACCAAAGTACTTAGTGCAAACCTAATGGAAACACCTTAGGTTAACTTCCCACATGATTCTGAGATGACTGAAAGTTGTTTCATGCCTCTAGACATCAAGACAAAAAAGTTGTTATCTCAGTGCATACAATGCTTTGACAATACAAAGAGTATGCATTTCAATTTTAAACCAAAGTACTTACTGCAAACCTATTGGAAACACCTTTGGTTAACTTCCCACATGATTATGAGCAGTTTGAAAGTTGTTTCATGCCTATATACAGCAAGACAAAAAAGTTCTTTTCTCAGTGCTTCCAAAGCTTTGCAATACAAATAGTATACATTTCAATTTTACACCAAAGTACTTACTGCAAACCTAATGGAAACACCTTAGGTTAACTTCCTACATGATTCTGAAATGTCTGCAAGTTGTTTCATGCCTCTGTACATAAAGACAAAAAAGTTGATTTCTCAGAGATTGGGGTGCTTTGACATTAAAAGTATTATAGATTTGAATTTTACACCAAAGTACTTAGTGCAAACCTAATGGAAACACCCTAGTTCAACTTCCCACATGATTATGAGTAGTTTGAAAGTAGTTTCATGCCTCTGCTCATCAAGACAAAAAAGTTCTTTTCTCAGTGCTTCCAATGCTTTGACAATACAAATAGTATACATTTCAATTTTACACCAAAGAACTTACTGCAAAACTAATGGAAACACCTTAGGTTAACTTCCCACATGATTCTGAGATGACTAAAACTTGTTTCATGCCTTTAGACATTAAGACAAAAAAGTTGTTATCTCAGTGCATACAATGCTTTGACGTAACAGTAGTATACACTTAAATTGTACTAAAAAGTCCTGACTGCAAACCTAATGGAAACACCTTTGGTTAACTTCCCTCATGATTATGAGCAGTTTGAAAGTTTTTTCATGCCTCTATACATCAAGACAACAAAGTTGTTATCTCAGTGCATACAATGCTTTGTCAGTACAAATAGTATACACTTCAATTTTACACCAAATTACTTACTGCAAACCTAATGGAAACACCTAAGGTTAACTTCCCACATGATTCTGAAATGTCTGCAAGTTGTTTCATGCCCCTGTACATAAAGACAAAAAAGTTGATTTCTCAGAGAATAGAGTGCTTTGACATTAAAAGTATTATACATTTGAATTTTACACCAAAGTACTTAGTGCAAACCTAATGGAAACACCTTAGGTTAACTTCCCACATGATTCTGAGATGACTGAAAGTTGTTTCATGCCTCTAGACATCAAGACAAAAAAGTTGTTATCTCAGTGCATACAATGCTTTGACAATACAAAGAGTATGCATTTCAATTTTAAACCAAAGTACTTCCTGCAAACCTAATGGAAACACCTTTGGTTAACTTCCCACATGATTATGAGCAGTTTGAAAGTTGTTTCATGCCTATATACAGGAAGACAAAAAAGTTCTTTTCTCAGTGCTTCCAAAGCTTTGCAATACAAATAGTATACATTTCAATTTTACACCAAAGTACTTAGTGCAAACCTAATGGAAACACCTTAGGTTAACTTCCCACATGATTCTGAGATGACTGAAACTTGTTTCATGCCTTTAGACATTAAGAGAAAAAAGTTGTTATCTCAGTGCATACAATGCTTTGACGTAACAGTAGTATACACTTAAATTGTACTGAAAAGTCCTGACTGCAAACCTAATGGAAACACCTTTGGTTAACTTCCCTCATGAATATGAGCAGTTTGAAAGTTTTTTCATGCCTCTATACATCAAGACAACAAAGTTCTTATCTCAGTGCATACAATGCTTTGTCAATACAAATAGTATACAATTCAATTTTACACCAAAGTACTTACTGCAAACCTAATGGAAACACCTTAGGTTAACTTCCCACATGATTCTGAGGTGACTGAAAGTTGTTTGATGCCTCTAGACATCAAGACAAAAAAGTTGTAATCTCAGTGCATACAATGCTTTGACAATACAAAGAGTATACATTTCAATTTTACACCACAGTACTTACTGCAAACCTAATGGAAACACCTAAGGTTAACTTCCCACATGATTCTGAAATGTCTGCTAGTTGTTTCATGCCCCTGTACATAAAGACAAAAAAGTTGATTTCTCAGAGAATAGAGTGCTTTGACATTAAAAGTATTATACATTTGAATTTTACACCAAAGTACTTAGTGCAAACCTAATGGAAACACCTTAGGTTAACTTCCCACATGATTCTGAAATGACTGAAAGTTGTTTCATGCCTCTAGACATCAAGACAAAAAAGTTGTTATCTCAGTGCATACAATGCTTTGACAATACAAAGAGTATACATTTCAATTTTACACCAAAGTACTTACTGCAAACCTAATGGAAACACCTTAGGTTAACTTCCCACATGATTCTGAGATGACTGAAAGTTGTTTCATGCCTCTATAAATCAAGACAACAAAGTTGTTATCTCAGTGCATACAATGCTTTGACAATACAAAGAGTATGCATTTCAATTTTAAACCAAAGTACTTACTGCAAACCTAATGGAAACACCTTTGGTTAACTTCCAACATGATTATGAGCAGTTTGAAAGTTGTTTCATGCCTATATATTCAAGACAAAAAAGTTCTTTTCTCAGAGCTTCCAAAGCTTTGCAATACAAATAGTATACATTTCAAGTTTACACCAAAGTACTTAGTGCAAACCTAATGGAAACACCCTACGTTAACTTCCCACATGATTCTGAGATGACTGAAAGTTGTTTCATGCCTCTAGACATCAGGACAAAAAAGTTGTTCTCTCAGTGCATACAATGCTTTGACAATACAAAGAGTATACATTTCAATTTTACACCAAAGTACTTACTGCAAACCTAATGGAAACACCTTAGGTTAACTTCCCGCATGTTTCTGAGATGACTGAAAGTTGTTTCATGCCTCTAGACATCAAGACAAAAAAGTTGTTATCTCAGTGCATACAATGCTTTGACAATACAAAGAGTATGCATTTCAATTTTAAACCAAAGTACTTACTGCAAACCTAATGGAAACACCTTTGGTTAACTTCCCACATGATTATGAGCAGTTTGAAAGTTGTTTCATGCCTATATACATCAAGACAAAAAAGTTCTTTTCTCAGTGCTTCCAAAGCTTTGCAATACAAATAGTATACATTTCAATTTTACACCAAAGTACTTAGTGCAAACCTAATGGAAACTCCTTAGGTTAACTTCCCACATGATTCTGAGATGACTGAAAGTTGTTTCATGCCTCCAGACATCAAGACAAAAAAGTTGTTATCTCAGTGCATACAATGCTTTGACAATACAAAGAGTATACATTTCAATTTTACACCAAAGTACTTACTGCAAACCTAATGGAAACACCTTAGGTTAACTTCCTACATGATTCTGAAATGTCTGCAAGTTGTTTCATGCCTCTGTACAAGAAGACAAAAAAGTTGATTTCTCAGAGATTAGAGTGCTTTGACATTAAAAGTAGTATAGATTTGAATTTTACACCAAATTACTTAGTGCAAACCTAATGGAAACACCCTAGTTCAACTTCCCACATGATTGTGAGTAGTTTCAAAGTAGTTTCATGCCTCTGCTCATCAAGACAAAAAAGTTCTTTTCTCAGTGCTTCCAATGCTTTGACAATACAAATAGTATACATTTCAATTTTACACCAAAGAACTTACTGCAAAACTAATGGAAACACCTTAGCGTAACTTCCCACATTATTCTGAGATGACTGAAAGTTGTTTCATGCCTTTAGACATTAAGACAAAAAAGTTGTTATCTCAGTGCATACAATGCTTTGACGTATCAGTAGTATACACTTAAATTGTACTGAAAAGTCCTGACTGCAAACCTAATGGAAACACCTTTGGTTAACTTCCCTCATGATTATGAGCAGTTTGAAAGTTTTTTCATGCCTCTATACATCAAGACAACGAAGTTGTTATCTCAGTGCATACAATGCTTTGTCAGTACAAATAGTATACACTTCAATTTTACACCAAAGTACTTAGTGCAAACCTAATGGAAACACCTTAGGTTAACTTCCCACATGATTCTGAGATGACTGAAAGTTGTTTCATGCCTCTAGACATCAAGACAAAAAAGTTGTTATCTCAGTGCATACAATGCTTTGACAATACAAAGAGTATACATTTCAATTTTACACCAAAGTACTTACTGCAAACCTAATGGAAACACCTTAGGTTAACTTCCCACATGGTTCTGAGATGACTGAAAGTTGTTTCATGCCTCTGTACATAAAGACAAAAAAGTTGATTTCTCAGAGATTAGAGTGCTTTGACATTAAAAGTATTATAGATTTGAATTTTACACCAAAGTACTTAGTGCAAACCTAATGGAAACACCCTAGTTCAACTTCCCACATGATTATGAGTAGTTTGAAAGTAGGTTCATGCCTCTGCTCATCAAGACAAAAAAGTTCTTTTCTCAGTGCTTCCAATGCTTTGACAATACAAATAGTATACATTTCAATTTTACACCAAAGAACTTACTGCAAAACTAATGGAAACACCTTAGGATAACTTCCCACATGATTCTGAGATGACTGAAAGTTGTTTCATGCCTTTAGACATTAAGAGAAAAAAGTTGTTATCTCAGTGCATACAATGCTTTGACGTAACAGTAGTATACACTTAAATTGTACTGATAAGTCCTGACTGCAAACCTAATGGAAACACCTTTGGTTAACTTCCCTCATGAATATGAGCAGTTTGAAAGTTTTTTCATGCCTCTATACGTCAAGACAACAAAGTTCTTATCTCAGTGCATACAATGCTTTGTCAATACAAATAGTATACAATTCAAATTTACACCAAAGTACTTACTGCAAACCTAATGGAAACACCTTAGGTTAACTTCCCACATGATTCTGAGGTGACTGAAAGTTGTTTTATGCCTCTAGACATCAAGACAAAAAAGTTGTTATCTCAGTGCATACAATGCTTTGACAATACAAAGAGTATACATTTCAATTTTACACCACAGTACTTACTGCAAACCTAATGGAAACACCTAAGGTTAACTTCCCACATGATTCTGAAATGTCTGCTAGTTGTTTCATGCCCCTGTACATAAAGACAAAAAAGTTGATTTCTCAGAGAATAGAGTGCTTTGACATTAAAAGTATTATACATTTGAATTTTACACCAAAGTACTTAGTGCAAACCTAATGGAAACACCCTAGTTCAACTTCCCACATGATTATGAGTAGTTTGAAAGTAGGTTCATGCCTCTGCTCATCAAGACAAAAAAGTTCTTTTCTCAGTGCTCCCAATGCTTTGACAATACAAATAGTATACATTTCAATTTTACACCAAAGAACTTACTGCAAACCTAATGGAAACACCTTTGGTTAACTTCCCACATGATTATGAGCAGTTTGAAAGTTGTTTCATGCCTATATACATCAAGACAAAAAAGTTCTTTTCTCAGTGCTTCCAAAGCTTTGCAATACAAATAGTATACATTTCAATTTTACACCAAAGTACTTAGTGCAAACCTAATGGAAACACCTTAGGTTAACTTCCCACATGATTCTGAGATGACTGAAAGTTGTTTCATGCCTCCAGACATCAAGACAAAAAAGTTGTTATCTCAGTGCATACAATGCTTTGACGTAACAGTAGTATACAGTTAAATTGTACTGAAAAGTCCTGACTGCAAACCTAATGGAAACACCTTTGCTTAACTTCCCTCATGATATTGAGGAGTTTGAAAGTTTTTTCATGCCTCTATACATCAAGACAACAAAGTTGTTATCTCAGTGCATACAATGCTCTGTCAGTACAAATAGTATACACTTCAATTTTACACCAAAGTACTCAGTGCAAACCTAATGGAAACACCTTAGGTTAACTTCCCACATGATTCTGAGATGACTGAAAGTTGTTTCATGCCTCCAGACATCAAGACAAAAAAGTTGTTATCTCAGTGCATACAATGCTTTGACAATACAAAGAGTATACATTTCAATTTTACACCAAAGGACTTACTGCAAACCTAATGGAAACACCTAAGGTTAACTTCCCACATGATTCTGAAATGTCTGCAAGTTGTTTCATGCCCCTGTACATAAAGACAAAAAAGTTTATTTCTCAGAGAATAGAGTGCTTTGACATGAAAAGTATTATACATTTGAATTTTACACCAAAGTACTTAGTGCAAACCTAATGGAAACACCTTAGGTTAACTTCCCACATGATTCTGAGATGACTGAAAGTTGTTTCATGCCTCTAGACATCAAGACAAAAAAGTTGTTATCTCAGTGCATACAATGCTTTGACAATACAAAGAGTATGCATTTCAATTTTAAACCAAAGTACTTACTGCAAACCTAATGGAAACACCTTTGGTTAACTTCCCACATGATTATGAGCAGTTTGAAAGTTGTTTCATGCCTATATACAGCAAGACAAAAAAGTTCTTTTCTCAGTGCTTCCAAAGCTTTGCAATACAAATAGTATACATTTCAATTTTACACCAAAGAACTTACTGCAAAACTAATGGAAACACCTTAGGTTAACTTCCCACATGATTCTGAGATGACTGAAACTTGTTTCATGCCTTTAGACATTAAGACAAAAAAGTTGTTATCTCAGTGCATACAATGCTTTGACGTAACAGTAGTATACACTTAAATTGTACTGAAAAGTCCTGACTGCAAACCTAATGGAAACACCTTTGGTTAACTTCCCTCATGATTATGAGCAGATTGAAAGTTTTTTCATGCCTCTATACATCAAGACGACAAAGTTCTTATCTCAGTGCATACAATGCTTTGTCAGTACAAATAGTATACATTTCAATTTTACACCAAAGTACTTACTGCAAACCTAATGGAAACACCTTAGGTTAACTTCCTACATGATTCTGAAATGTCTGCAAGTTGTTTCATGCCTCTGTACATAAAGACAAAAAAGTTGATTTCTCAGAGATTAGAGTGCTTTGACATTAAAAGTATTATAGATTTGAATTTTGCACCAAAGTACTTAGTGCAAACCTAATGGAAACACCCTAGTTCAACTTCCCACATGATTATGAGTAGTTTGAAAGTAGTTTCATGCCTCTGCTCATCAAGACAAAAAAGTTCTTTTCTCAGTGCTTCCAATGCTTTGACAATACAAATAGTATACATTTCAATTTTACACCAAAGAACTTACTGCAAAACTAATGGAAACACCTTAGGTTAACTTCCCACATGATTCTGAGATGACTGAAAGTTGTTTCATGCCTTTAGACATTAAGACAAAAAAGTTGTTATCTCAGTGCATACAATGCTTTGACGTAACAGTAGTATACACTTAAATTGTACTGAAAAGTCCTGACTGCAAACCTAATGGAAACACCTTTGGTTAACTTCCCTCATGATTATGAGATGACTGAAAGTTGTTTCATGCCTCTAGACATCAAGACAAAAAAGTTGTTATCTCAGTGCATACAATGCTTTGACAATACAAAGAGTATACATTTCAATTTTACACCAAAGTACTTACTGCAAACCTAATGGAAACACCTAAGGTTAACTTCCCACATGATTCTGAAATGTCTGCAAGTTGTTTCATGCAGCTGTACATAAAGACAAAAAAGTTGATTTCTCAGAGAATAGAGTGCTTTGACATTAAAAGTATTATACATTTGAATTTTACACCAAAGTACTTAGTGCAAACCTAATGGAAACACCCTAGTTCAACTTCCCACATGATTCTGAGATGACTGAAAGTTGTTTCATGCCTCTAGACATCAAGACAAAAAAGTTGTTATCTCAGTGCATACAATGCTTTGACAATACAAAGAGTATGCATTTCAATTTTGAACCAAAGTACTTACTGCAAACCTAATGGAAACACCTTTGGTTAACTTCCCACATGATTATGAGCAGTTTGAAAGTTGTTTCATGCCTATATACATCAAGACAAAAAAGTTCTTTTCTCAGTGCTTCCAAAGATTTCCAATACAAATAGTATACATTTCAATTTTACAGCAAAGTACTTAGTGCAAACCTAATGGAAACACCTTAGGTTAACTTCCCACATGATTCTGAGATGACTGAAAGTTGTTTCATGCCTCTAGACATCAAGACAAAAAAGTTGTTATCTCAGTGCATACAATGCTTTGACAATACAAAGAGTATACATTTCAATTTTACACCAAAGTACTTACTGCAAACCTAATGGAAACACCTTAGGTTAACTTCCCACATGATTCTGAGATGACTGAAAGTTGTTTCATGCCTCTGTACATAAAGACAAAAAAGTTGATTTCTCAGAGATTAGAGTGCTTTGACATTAAAAGTATTATAGATTTGAATTTTACACCAAAGTACTTAGTGCAAACCTAATGGAAACACCCTAGTTCAACTTCCCACATGATTATGAGTAGTTTGAAAGTAGGTTCATGCCTCTGCTCATCAAGACAAAAAAGTTCTTTTCTCAGTGCTCCCAATGCTTTGACAATACAAATAGTATACATTTCAATTTTACACCAAAGAACTTACTGCAAAACTAATGGAAACACCTTAGGTTAACTTCCCACATGATTCTGAGATGACTGAAAGTTGTTTCATGCCTTTAGACATTAAGAGAAAAAAGTTGTTATCTCAGTGCATACAATGCTTTGACGTAACAGTAGTATACACTTAAATTGTACTGAAAAGTCCTGACTGCAAACCTAATGGAAACAGCTTTGGTTAACTTCCCTCATGATTATCAGCAGTTTGAAAGTTTTTTCATGCCTCTATACATCAAGACAACAAAGTTCTTATCTCAGTGCATACAATGCTTTGACAATACAAAGAGTATGCATTTCAATTTTAAACCAAAGTACTTACTGCAAACCTAATGGAAACACCTTTGGTTAACTTCCCACATGATTATGAGCAGTTTGAAAGTTGTTTCATGCCTATATACATCAAGACAAAAAAGTTCTTTTCTCAGTGCTTCCAAAGCTTTGCAATACAAATAGTATACATTTCAATTTTACACCAAAGTACTTAGTGCAAACCTAATGGAAACACCTTAGGTTAACTTCCCACATGATTCTGAGATGACTGAAAGTTGTTTCATGCCTCCAGACATCAAGACAAAAAAGTTGTTATCTCAGTGCATACAATGCTTTGACGTAACAGTAGTATACAGTTAAATTGTACTGAAAAGTCCTGACTGCAAACCTAATGGAAACACCTTTGCTTAACTTCCCTCATGATATTGAGGAGTTTGAAAGTTTTTTCATGCCTCTATACATCAAGACAACAAAGTTGTTATCTCAGTGCATACAATGCTTTGTCAGTACAAATAGTATACACTTCAATTTTACACCAAAGTACTCAGTGCAAACCTAATGGAAACACCTTAGGTTAACTTCCCACATGATTCTGAGATGACTGAAAGTTGTTTCATGCCTCCAGACATCAAGACAAAAAAGTTGTTATCTCAGTGCATACAATGCTTTGACAATACAAAGAGTATACATTTCAATTTTACACCAAAGTACTTACTGCAAACCTAATGGAAACACCTTAGGTTAACTTCCTACATGATTCTGAAATGTCTGCAAGTTGTTTCATGCCTCTGTACATAAAGACAAAAAAGTTGATTTCTCAGAGATTAGAGTGCTTTGACATTAAAAGTATTACAGAATTGAATTTTACACCAAAGTACTTAGTGCAAACCTAATTGAAACACCCTAGTTCAACTTCCCACATGATTATGAGTAGTTTGAAAGCAGTTTCATGCCTCTGCTCATCAAGATAAAAAAGTTCTTTTCTCAGTGCTTCCAATGCTTTGACAATACAAATAGTATACATTTCAATTTTACACCAAAGAACTTACTGCAAAACTAATGGAAACAGCTTAGGTTAACTTCCCACATGATTCTGAGATGACTGAAACTTGTTTCATGCCTTTAGACATTAAGACAAAAAAGTTGTTATCTCAGTGCATACAATGCTTTGACGTAACAGTAGTATACACTTAAATTGTACTGAAAAGTCCTGACTGCAAACCTAATGGAAACACCTTTGGTTAACTTCCCTCATGATTATGAGCAGATTGAAAGTTTTTTCATGCCTCTATACATCAAGACAACAAAGTTCTTATCTCAGTGCATACAATGCTTTGTCAGTACAAATAGTATACACTTCAATTTTACACCAAAGTACTTAGTGCAAACCTAATGGAAACTCCTTAGGTTAACTTCCCACATGATTCTGAGATGACTGAAAGTTGTTTCATGCCTCTAGACATCAAGACAAAAAAGTTGTTATCTCAGTGCATACAATGCTTTGACAATACAAAGAGTATACATTTCAATTTTACACCAAAGGACTTACTGCAAACCTAATGGAAACACCTAAGGTTAACTTCCCACATGATTCTGAAATGTCTGCAAGTTGTTTCATGCCCCTGTACATAAAGACAAAAAAGTTGATTTCTCAGAGAATAGAGTGCTTTGACATGAAAAGTATTATACATTTGAATTTTACACCAAAGTACTTAGTGCAAACCTAATGGAAACACCTTAGGTTAACTTCCCACATGATTCTGAGATGACTGAAAGTTGTTTCATGCCTCTAGACATCAAGACAAAAAAGTTGTTATCTCAGTGCATACAATGCTTTGACAATACAAAGAGTATGCATTTCAATTTTAAACCAAAGTACTTACTGCAAACCTAATGGAAACACCTTTGGTTAACTTCCCACATGATTATGAGCAGTTTGAAAGTTGTTTCATGCCTATATACAGCAAGACAAAAAAGTTCTTTTCTCAGTGCTTCCAAAGCTTTGCAATACAAATAGTATACATTTCAATTTTACACCAAAGTACTTAGTGCAAACCTAATGGAAACACCTTAGGTTAACTTCCCACATGATTCTGAGATGACTGAAAGTTGTTTCATGCCTCCAGACATCAAGACAAAAAAGTTGTTATCTCAGTGCATACAATGCTTTGACAATACAAAGAGTATACATTTCAATTTTACACCAAAGTACTTACTGCAAACCTAATGGAAACACCTTAGGTTAACTTCCTACATGATTCTGAAATGTCTGCAAGTTGTTTCATGCCTCTGTACATAAAGACAAAAAAGTTGATTTCTCAGAGATTAGAGTGCTTTGACATTAAAAGTATTATAGATTTGAATTTTACACCAAAGTACTTAGTGCAAACCTAATGGAAACACCCTAGTTCAACTTCCCACATGATTATGAGTAGTTTGAAAGTAGTTTCATGCCTCTGCTCATCAAGACAAAAAAGTTCTTTTCTCAGTGCTTCCAATGCTTTGACAATACAAATAGTATACATTTCAATTTTACACCAAAGAACTTACTGCAAAACTAATGGAAACACCTTAGGTTAACTTCCCACATGATTCTGAGATGACTGAAAGTTGTTTCATGCCTTTAGACATTAAGAGAAAAAAGTTGTTATCTCAGTGCATACAATGCTTTGACGTAACAGTAGTATACACTTAAATTGTACTGAAAAGTCCTGACTGCAAACCTAATGGAAACACCTTTGGTTAACTTCCCTCATGATTATGAGATGACTGAAAGTTGTTTCATGCCTCTATACATCAAGACAACAAAGTTGTTATCTCAGTGCATACAATGCTTTGACAATACAAAGAGTATACATTTCAATTTTACACCACAGTACTTACTGCAAACCTAATGGAAACACCTAAGGTTAACTTCCCACATGATTCTGAAATGTCTGCTAGTTGTTTCATGCCCCTGTACATAAAGACAAAAAAGTTGATTTCTCAGAGAATAGAGTGCTTTGACATTAAAAGTATTATACATTTGAATTTTACACCAAAGTACTTAGTGCAAACCTAATGGAAGCACCCTAGTTCAACTTCCCACATGATTATGAGTAGTTTGAAAGTAGGTTCATGCCTCTGCTCATCAAGACAAAAAAGTTCTTTTCTCAGTGCTCCCAATGCTTTGACAATACAAATAGTATACATTTCAATTTTAAACCAAAGTACTTACTGCAAACCTAATGGAAACACCTTTGGTTAACTTCCCACATGATTATGAGCAGTTTGAAAGTTGTTTCATGCCTATATACATCAAGACAAAAAAGTTCTTTTCTCAGTGCTTCCAAAGCTTTGCAATACAAATAGTATACATTTCAATTTTACACCAAAGTACTTAGTGCAAACCTAATGGAAACACCTTAGGTTAACTTCCCACATGATTCTGAGATGACTGAAAGTTGTTTCATGCCTCCAGACATCAAGACAAAAAAGTTGTTATCTCAGTGCATACAATGCTTTGACGTAACAGTAGTATACAGTTAAATTGTACTGAAAAGTCCTGACTGCAAACCTAATGGAAACACCTTTGCTTAACTTCCCTCATGATATTGAGGAGTTTGAAAGTTTTTTCATGCCTCTATACATCAAGACAACAAAGTTGTTATCTCAGTGCATACAATGCTCTGTCAGTACAAATAGTATACACTTCAATTTTACACCAAAGTACTCAGTGCAAACCTAATGGAAACACCTTAGGTTAACTTCCCACATGATTCTGAGATGACTGAAAGTTGTTTCATGCCTCCAGACATCAAGACAAAAAAGTTGTTATCTCAGTGCATACAATGCTTTGACAATACAAAGAGTATACATTTCAATTTTACACCAAAGGACTTACTGCAAACCTAATGGAAACACCTAAGGTTAACTTCCCACATGATTCTGAAATGTCTGCAAGTTGTTTCATGCCCCTGTACATAAAGACAAAAAAGTTTATTTCTCAGAGAATAGAGTGCTTTGACATGAAAAGTATTATACATTTGAATTTTACACCAAAGTACTTACTGCAAACCTAATGGAAACACCTTAGGTTAACTTCCCACATGATTCTGAGATGACTGAAAGTTGTTTCATGCCTCTAGACATCAAGACAAAAAAGTTGTTATCTCAGTGCATACAATGCTTTGACAATACAAAGAGTATGCATTTCAATTTTAAACCAAAGTACTTACTGCAAACCTAATGGAAACACCTTTGGTTAACTTCCCACATGATTATGAGCAGTTTGAAAGTTGTTTCATGCCTATATACAGCAAGACAAAAAAGTTCTTTTCTCAGTGCTTCCAAAGCTTTGCAATACAAATAGTATACATTTCAATTTTACACCAAAGAACTTACTGCAAAACTAATGGAAACACCTTAGGATAACTTCCCACATGATTCTGAGATGACTGAAACTTGTTTCATGCCTTTAGACATTAAGACAAAAAAGTTGTTATCTCAGTGCATACAATGCTTTGACGTAACAGTAGTATACACTTAAATTGTACTGAAAAGTCCTGACTGCAAACCTAATGGAAACACCTTTGGTTAACTTCCCTCATGATTATGAGCAGATTGAAAGTTTTTTCATGCCTCTATACATCAAGACGACAAAGTTCTTATCTCAGTGCATACAATGCTTTGTCAGTACAAATAGTATACATTTCAATTTTACACCAAAGTACTTACTGCAAACCTAATGGAAACACCTTAGGTTAACTTCCTACATGATTCTGAAATGTCTGCAAGTTGTTTCATGCCTCTGTACATAAAGACAAAAAAGTTGATTTCTCAGAGATTAGAGTGCTTTGACATTAAAAGTATTATAGATTTGAATTTTGCACCAAAGTACTTAGTGCAAACCTAATGGAAACACCCTAGTTCAACTTCCCACATGATTATGAGTAGTTTGAAAGTAGTTTCATGCCTCTGCTCATCAAGACAAAAAAGTTCTTTTCTCAGTGCTTCCAATGCTTTGACAATACAAATAGTATACATTTCAATTTTACACCAAAGAACGTACTGCAAAACTAATGGAAACACTGTAGGTTAACTTCCCACATGATTCTGAGATGACTGAAAGTTGTTTCATGCCTTTAGACATTAAGACAAAAAAGTTGTTATCTCAGTGCATACAATGCTTTGACGTAACAGTAGTATACACTTAAATTGTACTGAAAAGTCCTGACTGCAAACCTAATGGAAACACCTTTGGTTAACTTCCCTCATGATTATGAGATGACTGAAAGTTGTTTCATGCCTCTAGACATCAAGACAAAAAAGTTGTTATCTCAGTGCATACAATGCTTTGACAATACAAAGAGTATACATTTCAATTTTACACCAAAGTACTTACTGCAAACCTAATGGAAACACCTAAGGTTAACTTCCCACATGATTCTGAAATGTCTGCAAGTTGTTTCATGCAGCTGTACATAAAGACAAAAAAGTTGATTTCTCAGAGAATAGAGTGCTTTGACATTAAAAGTATTATACATTTGAATTTTACACCAAAGTACTTAGTGCAAACCTAATGGAAACACCCTAGTTCAACTTCCCACATGATTCTGAGATGACTGAAAGTTGTTTCATGCCTCTAGACATCAAGACAAAAAAGTTGTTATCTCAGTGCATACAATGCTTTGACAATACAAAGAGTATGCATTTCAATTTTGAACCAAAGCACTTACTGCAAACCTAATGGAAACACCTTTGGTTAACTTCCCACATGATTATGAGCAGTTTGAAAGTTGTTTCATGCCTATATACATCAAGAGAAAAAAGTTCTTTTCTCAGTGCTTCCAAAGATTTCCAATACAAATAGTATACATTTCAATTTTACAGCAAAGTACTTAGTGCAAACCTAATGGAAACACCTTAGGTTAACTTCCCACATGATTCTGAGATGACTGAAAGTTGTTTCATGCCTCTAGACATCAAGACAAAAAAGTTGTTATCTCAGTGCATACAATGCTTTGACAATACAAAGAGTATACATTTCAATTTTACACCAAAGTACTTACTGCAAACCTAATGGAAACACCTTAGGTTAACTTCCCACATGATTCTGAGATGACTGAAAGTTGTTTCATGCCTCTGTACATAAAGACAAAAAAATTGATTTCTCAGAGATTAGAGTGCTTTGACATTAAAAGTATTATAGATTTGAATTTTACACCAAAGTACTTAGTGCAAACCTAATGGAAACACCCTAGTTCAACTTCCCACATGATTATGAGTAGTTTGAAAGTAGGTTCATGCCTCTGCTCATCAAGACAAAAAAGTTCTTTTCTCAGTGCTCCCAATGCTTTGACAATACAAATAGTATACATTTCAATTTTACACCAAAGAACTTACTGCAAAACTAATGGAAACACCTTAGGTTAACTTCCCACATGATTCTGAGATGACTGAAAGTTGTTTCATGCCTTTAGACATTAAGAGAAAAAAGTTGTTATCTCAGTGCATACAATGCTTTGACGTAACAGTAGTATACACTTAAATTGTACTGAAAAGTCCTGACTGCAAACCTAATGGAAACACCTTTGGTTAACTTCCCTCATGATTATCAGTAGTTTGAAAGTTTTTTCATGCCTCTATACATCAAGACAACAAAGTTCTTATCTCAGTGCATACAATGCTTTGACAATACAAAGAGTATGCATTTCAATTTTAAACCAAAGTACTTACTGCAAACCTAATGGAAACACCTTTGGTTAACTTCCCACATGATTATGAGCAGTTTGAAAGTTGTTTCATGCCTATATACATCAAGACAAAAAAGTTCTTTTCTCAGTGCTTCCAAAGCTTTGCAATACAAATAGTATACATTTCAATTTTACACCAAAGTACTTAGTGCAAACCTAATGGAAACACCTTAGGTTAAATTCCCACATGATTCTGAGATGACTGAAAGTTGTTTCATGCCTCCAGACATCAAGACAAAAAAGTTGTTATCTCAGTGCATACAATGCTTTGACGTAACAGTAGTATACAGTTAAATTGTACTGAAAAGTCCTGACTGCAAACCTAATGGAAACACCTTTGCTTAACTTCCCTCATGATATTGAGGAGTTTGAAAGTTTTTTCATGCCTCTATACATCAAGACAACAAAGTTGTTATCTCAGTGCATACAATGCTCTGTCAGTACAAATAGTATACACTTCAATTTTACACCAAAGTACTCAGTGCAAACCTAATGGAAACACCTTAGGTTAACTTCCCACATGATTCTGAGATGACTGAAAGTTGTTTCATGCCTCCAGACATCAAGACAAAAAAGTTGTTATCTCAGTGCATACAATGCTTTGACAATACAAAGAGTATACATTTCAATTTTACACCAAAGGACTTACTGCAAACCTAATGGAAACACCTAAGGTTAACTTCCCACATGATTCTGAAATGTCTGCAAGTTGTTTCATGCCCCTGTACATAAAGACAAAAAAGTTTATTTCTCAGAGAATAGAGTGCTTTGACATGAAAAGTATTATACATTTGAATTTTACACCAAAGTACTTAGTGCAAACCTAATGGAAACACCTTAGGTTAACTTCCCACATGATTCTGAGATGACTGAAAGTTGTTTCATGCCTCTAGACATCAAGACAAAAAAGTTGTTATCTCAGTGCATACAATGCTTTGACAATACAAAGAGTATGCATTTCAATTTTAAACCAAAGTACTTACTGCAAACCTAATGGAAACACCTTTGGTTAACTTCCCACATGATTATGAGCAGTTTGAAAGTTGTTTCATGCCTATATACAGCAAGACAAAAAAGTTCTTTTCTCAGTGCTTCCAAAGCTTTGCAATACAAATAGTATACATTTCAATTTTACACCAAAGAACTTACTGCAAAACTAATGGAAACACCTTAGGTTAACTTCCCACATGATTCTGAGATGACTGAAACTTGTTTCATGCCTTTAGACATTAAGACAAAAAAGTTGTTATCTCAGTGCATACAATGCTTTGACGTAACAGTAGTATACACTTAAATTGTACTGAAAAGTCCTGACTGCAAACCTAATGGAAACACCTTTGGTTAACTTCCCTCATGATTATGAGCAGATTGAAAGTTTTTTCATGCCTCTATACATCAAGACGACAAAGTTCTTATCTCAGTGCATACAATGCTTTGTCAGTACAAATAGTATACATTTCAATTTTACACCAAAGTACTTACTGCAAACCTAATGGAAACACCTTAGGTTAACTTCCTACATGATTCTGAAATGTCTGCAAGTTGTTTCATGCCTCTGTACATAAAGACAAAAAAGTTGATTTCTCAGAGATTAGAGTGCTTTGACATTAAAAGTATTATAGATTTGAATTTTGCACCAAAGTACTTAGTGCAAACCTAATGGAAACACCCTAGTTCAACTTCCCACATGATTATGAGTAGTTTGAAAGTAGTTTCATGCCTCTGCTCATCAAGACAAAAAAGTTCTTTTCTCAGTGCTTCCAATGCTTTGACAATACAAATAGTATACATTTCAATTTTACACCAAAGAACTTACTGCAAAACTAATGGAAACACCTTAGGTTAACTTCCCACATGATTCTGAGATGACTGAAAGTTGTTTCATGCCTTTAGACATTAAGACAAAAAAGTTGTTATCTCAGTGCATACAATGCTTTGACGTAACAGTAGTATACACTTAAATTGTACTGAAAAGTCCTGACTGCAAACCTAATGGAAACACCTTTGGTTAACTTCCCTCATGATTATGAGATGACTGAAAGTTGTTTCATGCCTCTAGACATCAAGACAAAAAAGTTGTTATCTCAGTGCATACAATGCTTTGACAATACAAAGAGTATACATTTCAATTTTACACCAAAGTACTTACTGCAAACCTAATGGAAACACCTAAGGTTAACTTCCCACATGATTCTGAAATGTCTGCAAGTTGTTTCATGCAGCTGTACATAAAGACAAAAAAGTTGATTTCTCAGAGAATAGAGTGCTTTGACATTAAAAGTATTATATATTTGAATTTTACACCAAAGTACTTAGTGCAAACCTAATGGAAACACCCTAGTTCAACTTCCCACATGATTCTGAGATGACTGAAAGTTGTTTCATGCCTCTAGACATCAAGACAAAAAAGTTGTTATCTCAGTGCATACAATGCTTTGACAATACAAAGAGTATGCATTTCAATTTTGAACCAAAGCACTTACTGCAAACCTAATGGAAACACCTTTGGTTAACTTCCCACATGATTATGAGCAGTTTGAAAGTTGTTTCATGCCTATATACATCAAGACAAAAAAGTTCTTTTCTCAGTGCTTCCAAAGATTTCCAATACAAATAGTATACATTTCAATTTTACAGCAAAGTACTTAGTGCAAACCTAATGGAAACACCTTAGGTTAACTTCCCACATGATTCTGAGATGACTGAAAGTTGTTTCATGCCTCTAGACATCAAGACAAAAAAGTTGTTATCTCAGTGCATACAATGCTTTGACAATACAAAGAGTATACATTTCAATTTTACACCAAAGTACTTACTGCAAACCTAATGGAAACACCTTAGGTTAACTTCCCACATGATTCTGAGATGACTGAAAGTTGTTTCATGCCTCTGTACATAAAGACAAAAAAATTGATTTCTCAGAGATTAGAGTGCTTTGACATTAAAAGTATTATAGATTTGAATTTTACACCAAAGTACTTAGTGCAAACCTAATGGAAACACCCTAGTTCAACTTCCCACATGATTATGAGTAGTTTGAAAGTAGGTTCATGCCTCTGCTCATCAAGACAAAAAAGTTCTTTTCTCAGTGCTCCCAATGCTTTGACAATACAAATAGTATACATTTCAATTTTACACCAAAGAACTTACTGCAAAACTAATGGAAACACCTTAGGTTAACTTCCCACATGATTCTGAGATGACTGAAAGTTGTTTCATGCCTTTAGACATTAAGAGAAAAAAGTTGTTATCTCAGTGCATACAATGCTTTGACGTAACAGTAGTATACACTTAAATTGTACTGAAAAGTCCTGACTGCAAACCTAATGGAAACACCTTTGGTTAACTTCCCTCATGATTATCAGTAGTTTGAAAGTTTTTTCATGCCTCTATACATCAAGACAACAAAGTTCTTATCTCAGTGCATACAATGCTTTGACAATACAAAGAGTATGCATTTCAATTTTAAACCAAAGTACTTACTGCAAACCTAATGGAAACACCTTTGGTTAACTTCCCACATGATTATGAGCAGTTTGAAAGTTGTTTCATGCCTATATACATCAAGACAAAAAAGTTCTTTTCTCAGTGCTTCCAAAGCTTTGCAATACAAATAGTATACATTTCAATTTTACACCAAAGTACTTAGTGCAAACCTAATGGAAACACCTTAGGTTAACTTCCCACATGATTCTGAGATGACTGAAAGTTGTTTCATGCCTCCAGACATCAAGACAAAAAAGTTGTTATCTCAGTGCATACAATGCTTTGACGTAACAGTAGTATACAGTTAAATTGTACTGAAAAGTCCTGACTGCAAACCTAATGGAAACACCTTTGCTTAACTTCCCTCATGATATTGAGGAGTTTGAAAGTTTTTTCATGCCTCTATACATCAAGACAACAAAGTTGTTATCTCAGTGCATACAATGCTCTGTCAGTACAAATAGTATACACTTCAATTTTACACCAAAGTACTCAGTGCAAACCTAATGGAAACACCTTAGGTTAACTTCCCACATGATTCTGAGATGACTGAAAGTTGTTTCATGCCTCCAGACATCAAGACAAAAAAGTTGTTATCTCAGTGCATACAATGCTTTGACAATACAAAGAGTATACATTTCAATTTTACACCAAAGGACTTACTGCAAACCTAATGGAAACACCTAAGGTTAACTTCCCACATGATTCTGAAATGTCTGCAAGTTGTTTCATGCCCCTGTACATAAAGACAAAAAAGTTTATTTCTCAGAGAATAGAGTGCTTTGACATGAAAAGTATTATACATTTGAATTTTACACCAAAGTACTTAGTGCAAACCTAATGGAAACACCTTAGGTTAACTTCCCACATGATTCTGAGATGACTGAAAGTTGTTTCATGCCTCTAGACATCAAGACAAAAAAGTTGTTATCTCAGTGCATACAATGCTTTGACAATACAAAGAGTATGCATTTCAATTTTAAACCAAAGTACTTACTGCAAACCTAATGGAAACACCTTTGGTTAACTTCCCACATGATTATGAGCAGTTTGAAAGTTGTTTCATGCCTATATACAGCAAGACAAAAAAGTTCTTTTCTCAGTGCTTCCAAAGCTTTGCAATACAAATAGTATACATTTCAATTTTACACCAAAGAACTTACTGCAAAACTAATGGAAACACCTTAGGTTAACTTCCCACATGATTCTGAGATGACTGAAACTTGTTTCATGCCTTTAGACATTAAGACAAAAAAGTTGTTATCTCAGTGCATACAATGCTTTGACGTAACAGTAGTATACACTTAAATTGTACTGAAAAGTCCTGACTGCAAACCTAATGGAAACACCTTTGGTTAACTTCCCTCATGATTATGAGCAGATTGAAAGTTTTTTTCATGCCTCTATACATCAAGACGACAAAGTTCTTATCTCAGTGCATACAATGCTTTGTCAGTACAAATAGTATACATTTCAATTTTACACCAAAGTACTTACTGCAAACCTAATGGAAACACCTTAGGTTAACTTCCTACATGATTCTGAAATGTCTGCAAGTTGTTTCATGCCTCTGTACATAAAGACAAAAAAGTTGATTTCTCAGAGATTAGAGTGCTTTGACATTAAAAGTATTATAGATTTGAATTTTGCACCAAAGTACTTAGTGCAAACCTAATGGAAACACCCTAGTTCAACTTCCCACATGATTATGAGTAGTTTGAAAGTAGTTTCATGCCTCTGCTCATCAAGACAAAAAAGTTCTTTTCTCAGTGCTTCCAATGCTTTGACAATACAAATAGTATACATTTCAATTTTACACCAAAGAACTTACTGCAAAACTAATGGAAACACCTTAGGTTAACTTCCCACATGATTCTGAGATGACTGAAAGTTGTTTCATGCCTTTAGACATTAAGACAAAAAAGTTGTTATCTCAGTGCATACAATGCTTTGACGTAACAGTAGTATACACTTAAATTGTACTGAAAAGTCCTGACTGCAAACCTAATGGAAACACCTTTGGTTAACTTCCCTCATGATTATGAGATGACTGAAAGTTGTTTCATGCCTCTAGACATCAAGACAAAAAAGTTGTTATCTCAGTGCATACAATGCTTTGACAATACAAAGAGTATACATTTCAATTTTACACCAAAGTACTTACTGCAAACCTAATGGAAACACCTAAGGTTAACTTCCCACATGATTCTGAAATGTCTGCAAGTTGTTTCATGCAGCTGTACATAAAGACAAAAAAGTTGATTTCTCAGAGAATAGAGTGCTTTGACATTAAAAGTATTATACATTTGAATTTTACACCAAAGTACTTAGTGCAAACCTAATGGAAACACCCTAGTTCAACTTCCCACATGATTCTGAGATGACTGAAAGTTGTTTCATGCCTCTAGACATCAAGACAAAAAAGTTGTTATCTCAGTGCATACAATGCTTTGACAATACAAAGAGTATGCATTTCAATTTTGAACCAAAGCACTTACTGCAAACCTAATGGAAACACCTTTGGTTAACTTCCCACATGATTATGAGCAGTTTGAAAGTTGTTTCATGCCTATATACATCAAGACAAAAAAGTTCTTTTCTCAGTGCTTCCAAAGATTTCCAATACAAATAGTATACATTTCAATTTTACAGCAAAGTACTTAGTGCAAACCTAATGGAAACACCTTAGGTTAACTTCCCACATGATTCTGAGATGACTGAAAGTTGTTTCATGCCTCTAGACATCAAGACAAAAAAGTTGTTATCTCAGTGCATACAATGCTTTGACAATACAAAGAGTATACATTTCAATTTTACACCAAAGTACTTACTGCAAACCTAATGGAAACACCTTAGGTTAACTTCCCACATGATTCTGAGATGACTGAAAGTTGTTTCATGCCTCTGTACATAAAGACAAAAAAATTGATTTCTCAGAGATTAGAGTGCTTTGACATTAAAAGTATTATAGATTTGAATTTTACACCAAAGTACTTAGTGCAAACCTAATGGAAACACCCTAGTTCAACTTCCCACATGATTATGAGTAGTTTGAAAGTAGGTTCATGCCTCTGCTCATCAAGACAAAAAAGTTCTTTTCTCAGTGCTCCCAATGCTTTGACAATACAAATAGTATACATTTCAATTTTACACCAAAGAACTTACTGCAAAACTAATGGAAACACCTTAGGTTAACTTCCCACATGATTCTGAGATGACTGAAAGTTGTTTCATGCCTTTAGACATTAAGAGAAAAAAGTTGTTATCTCAGTGCATACAATGCTTTGACGTAACAGTAGTATACACTTAAATTGTACTGAAAAGTCCTGACTGCAAACCTAATGGAAACACCTTTGGTTAACTTCCCTCATGATTATCAGTAGTTTGAAAGTTTTTTCATGCCTCTATACATCAAGACAACAAAGTTCTTATCTCAGTGCATACAATGCTTTGACAATACAAAGAGTATGCATTTCAATTTTAAACCAAAGTACTTACTGCAAACCTAATGGAAACACCTTTGGTTAACTTCCCACATGATTATGAGCAGTTTGAAAGTTGTTTCATGCCTATATACATCAAGACAAAAAAGTTCTTTTCTCAGTGCTTCCAAAGCTTTGCAATACAAATAGTATACATTTCAATTTTACACCAAAGTACTTAGTGCAAACCTAATGGAAACACCTTAGGTTAACTTCCCACATGATTCTGAGATGACTGAAAGTTGTTTCATGCCTCCAGACATCAAGACAAAAAAGTTGTTATCTCAGTGCATACAATGCTTTGACGTAACAGTAGTATACAGTTAAATTGTACTGAAAAGTCCTGACTGCAAACCTAATGGAAACACCTTTGCTTAACTTCCCTCATGATATTGAGGAGTTTGAAAGTTTTTTCATGCCTCTATACATCAAGACAACAAAGTTGTTATCTCAGTGCATACAATGCTCTGTCAGTACAAATAGTATACACTTCAATTTTACACCAAAGTACTCAGTGCAAACCTAATGGAAACACCTTAGGTTAACTTCCCACATGATTCTGAGATGACTGAAAGTTGTTTCATGCCTCCAGACATCAAGACAAAAAAGTTGTTATCTCAGTGCATACAATGCTTTGACAATACAAAGAGTATACATTTCAATTTTACACCAAAGGACTTACTGCAAACCTAATGGAAACACCTAAGGTTAACTTCCCACATGATTCTGAAATGTCTGCAAGTTGTTTCATGCCCCTGTACATAAAGACAAAAAAGTTTATTTCTCAGAGAATAGAGTGCTTTGACATGAAAAGTATTATACATTTGAATTTTACACCAAAGTACTTAGTGCAAACCTAATGGAAACACCTTAGGTTAACTTCCCACATGATTCTGAGATGACTGAAAGTTGTTTCATGCCTCTAGACATCAAGACAAAAAAGTTGTTATCTCAGTGCATACAATGCTTTGACAATACAAAGAGTATGCATTTCAATTTTAAACCAAAGTACTTACTGCAAACCTAATGGAAACACCTTTGGTTAACTTCCCACATGATTATGAGCAGTTTGAAAGTTGTTTCATGCCTATATACAGCAAGACAAAAAAGTTCTTTTCTCAGTGCTTCCAAAGCTTTGCAATACAAATAGTATACATTTCAATTTTACACCAAAGAACTTACTGCAAAACTAATGGAAACACCTTAGGTTAACTTCCCACATGATTCTGAGATGACTGAAACTTGTTTCATGCCTTTAGACATTAAGACAAAAAAGTTGTTATCTCAGTGCATACAATGCTTTGACGTAACAGTAGTATACACTTAAATTGTACTGAAAAGTCCTGACTGCAAACCTAATGGAAACACCTTTGGTTAACTTCCCTCATGATTATGAGCAGATTGAAAGTTTTTTCATGCCTCTATACATCAAGACGACAAAGTTCTTATCTCAGTGCATACAATGCTTTGTCAGTACAAATAGTATACATTTCAATTTTACACCAAAGTACTTACTGCAAACCTAATGGAATCACCTTAGGTTAACTTCCTACATGATTCTGAAATGTCTGCAAGTTGTTTCATGCCTCTGTACATAAAGACAAAAAAGTTGATTTCTCAGAGATTAGAGTGCTTTGACATTAAAAGTATTATAGATTTGAATTTTGCACCAAAGTACTTAGTGCAAACCTAATGGAAACACCCTAGTTCAACTTCCCACATGATTATGAGTAGTTTGAAAGTAGTTTCATGCCTCTGCTCATCAAGACAAAAAAGTTCTTTTCTCAGTGCTTCCAATGCTTTGACAATACAAATAGTATACATTTCAATTTTACACCAAAGAACTTACTGCAAAACTAATGGAAACACCTTAGGTTAACTTCCCACATGATTCTGAGATGACTGAAAGTTGTTTCATGCCTTTAGACATTAAGACAAAAAAGTTGTTATCTCAGTGCATACAATGCTTTGACGTAACAGTAGTATACACTTAAATTGTACTGAAAAGTCCTGACTGCAAACCTAATGGAAACACCTTTGGTTAACTTCCCTCATGATTATGAGATGACTGAAAGTTGTTTCATGCCTCTAGACATCAAGACAAAAAAGTTGTTATCTCAGTGCATACAATGCTTTGACAATACAAAGAGTATACATTTCAATTTTACACCAAAGTACTTACTGCAAACCTAATGGAAACACCTAAGGTTAACTTCCCACATGATTCTGAAATGTCTGCAAGTTGTTTCATGCAGCTGTACATAAAGACAAAAAAGTTGATTTCTCAGAGAATAGAGTGCTTTGACATTAAAAGTATTATACATTTGAATTTTACACCAAAGTACTTAGTGCAAACCTAATGGAAACACCCTAGTTCAACTTCCCACATGATTCTGAGATGACTGAAAGTTGTTTCATGCCTCTAGACATCAAGACAAAAAAGTTGTTATCTCAGTGCATACAATGCTTTGACAATACAAAGAGTATGCATTTCAATTTTGAACCAAAGTACTTACTGCAAATCTAATGGAAACACCTTTGGTTAACTTCCCACATGATTATGAGCAGTTTGAAAGTTGTTTCATGCCTATATACATCAAGACAAAAAAGTTCTTTTCTCAGTGCTTCCAAAGATTTCCAATACAAATAGTATACATTTCAATTTTACAGCAAAGTACTTAGTGCAAACCTAATGGAAACACCTTAGGTTAACTTCCCACATGATTCTGAGATGACTGAAAGTTGTTTCATGCCTCTAGACATCAAGACAAAAAAGTTGTTATCTCAGTGCATACAATGCTTTGACAATACAAAGAGTATACATTTCAATTTTACACCAAAGTACTTACTGCAAACCTAATGGAAACACCTTAGGTTAACTTCCCACATGATTCTGAGATGACTGAAAGTTGTTTCATGCCTCTGTACATAAAGACAAAAAAGTTGATTTCTCAGAGATTAGAGTGCTTTGACATTAAAAGTATTATAGATTTGAATTTTACACCAAAGTACTTAGTGCAAACCTAATGGAAACACCCTAGTTCAACTTCCCACATGATTATGAGTAGTTTGAAAGTAGGTTCATGCCTCTGCTCATCAAGACAAAAAAGTTCTTTTCTCAGTGCTCCCAATGCTTTGACAATACAAATAGTATACATTTCAATTTTACACCAAAGAACTTACTGCAAAACTAATGGAAACACCTTAGGTTAACTTCCCACATGATTCTGAGATGACTGAAAGTTGTTTCATGCCTTTAGACATTAAGAGAAAAAAGTTGTTATCTCAGTGCATACAATGCTTTGACGTAACAGTAGTATACACTTAAATTGTACTGAAAAGTCCTGACTGCAAACCTAATGGAAACACCTTTGGTTAACTTCCCTCATGATTATCAGCAGTTTGAAAGTTTTTTCATGCCTCTATACATCAAGACAACAAAGTTCTTATCTCAGTGCATACAATGCTTTGACAATACAAAGAGTATGCATTTCAATTTTAAACCAAAGTACTTACTGCAAACCTAATGGAAACACCTTTGGTTAACTTCCCACATGATTATGAGCAGTTTGAAAGTTGTTTCATGCCTATATACATCAAGACAAAAAAGTTCTTTTCTCAGTGCTTCCAAAGCTTTGCAATACAAATAGTATACATTTCAATTTTACACCAAAGTACTTAGTGCAAACCTAATGGAAACACCTTAGGTTAACTTCCCACATGATTCTGAGATGACTGAAAGTTGTTTCATGCCTCCAGACATCAAGACAAAAAAGTTGTTATCTCAGTGCATACAATGCTTTGACGTAACAGTAGTATACAGTTAAATTGTACTGAAAAGTCCTGACTGCAAACCTAATGGAAACACCTTTGCTTAACTTCCCTCATGATATTGAGGAGTTTGAAAGTTTTTTCATGCCTCTATACATCAAGACAACAAAGTTGTTATCTCAGTGCATACAATGCTTTGTCAGTACAAATAGTATACATTTCAATTTTACACCAAATTACTTACTGCAAACCTAATGGAAACACCTAAGGTTAACTTCCCTCATGATTCTGAAATGTCTGCAAGTTGTTTCATGCCCCTGTACATAAAGACAAAAAAGTTGATTTCTCAGAGAATAGAGTGCTTTGACATTAAAAGTATTATACATTTGAATTTTACACCAAAGTACTTAGTGCAAACCTAATGGAAACACCTTAGGTTAACTTCCCACATGATTCTGAGATGACTGAAAGTTGTTTCATGCCTCTAGACATCAAGACAAAAAAGTTGTTATCTCAGTGCATACAATGCTTTGACAATACAAAGAGTATGCATTTCAATTTTAAACCAAAGTACTTACTGCAAACCTAATGGAAACACCTTTGGTTAACTTCCCACATGATTATGAGCAGTTTGAAAGTTGTTTCATGCCTATATACAGGAAGACAAAAAAGTTCTTTTCTCAGTGCTTCCAAAGCTTTGCAATACAAATAGTATACATTTCAATTTTACCCCAAAGTACTTAGTGCAAACCTAATGGAAACACCTTAGGTTAACTTCCCACATGATTCTGAGATGACTGAAAGTTGTTTCATGCCTCCAGACATCAAGACAAAAAAGTTGTTATCTCAGTGCATACAATGCTTTGACAATACAAAGAGTATACATTTCAATTTTACACCAAAGTACTTACTGCAAACCTAATGGAAACACCTTAGGTTAACTTCCTACATGATTCTGAAATGTCTGCAAGTTGTTTCATGCCTCTGTACATAAAGACAAAAAAGTTGATTTCTCAGAGATTAGAGTGCTTTGACATTAAAAGTATTATAGATTTGAATTTTACACCAAAGTACTTAGTGCAAACCTAATGGAAACACCCTAGTTCAACTTCCCACATGATTATGAGTAGTTTGAAAGTAGTTTCATGCCTCTGCTCATCAAGACAAAAAAGTTCTTTTCTCAGTGCTTCCAATGCTTTGACAATACAAATAGTATACATTTCAATTTTACACCAAAGAACTTACTGCAAAACTAATGAAAACACCTTAGGTTAACTTCCCACATGATTCTGAGATGACTGAAAGTTGTTTCATGCCTTTAGACATTAAGACAAAAAAGTTGTTATCTCAGTGCATACAATGCTTTGACGTAACAGTAGTATACACTTAAATTGTACTGAAAAGTCCTGACTGCAAACCTAATGGAAACACCTTTGCTTAACTTCCCTCATGATTATGAGCAGATTGAAAGTTTTTTCATGCCTCTATACATCAAGACAACAAAGTTCCTATCTCAGTGCATACAATGCTTTGTCAGTACAAATAGTATACACTTCAATTTTACACCAAAGTACTTAGTGCAAACCTAATGCAAACTCCTTAGGTTAACTTCCCACATGATTCTGAGATGACTGAAAGTTGTTTCATGCCTCTAGACATCAAGACAAAAAAGTTGTTATCTCAGTGCATACAATGCTTTGACAATACAAAGAGTATACATTTCAATTTTACACCAAAGGACTTACTGCAAACCTAATGGAAACACCTTAGGTTAACTTCCCACATGATTCTGAGATGACTGAAAGTTGTTTCATGCCTCTGTACATAAAGACAAAAAAGTTGATTTCTCAGAGATTAGAGTGCTTTGACATTAAAAGTATTATAGATTTGAATTTTACACCAAAGTACTTAGTGCAAACCTAATGGAAACACCCTAGTTCAACTTCCCACATGATTATGAGTAGTTTGAAAGTAGGTTCATGCCTCTGCTCATCAAGACAAAAAAGTTCTTTTCTCAGTGCTCCCAATGCTTTGACAATACAAATAGTATACATTTCAATTTTACACCAAAGAACTTACTGCAAAACTAATGGAAACACCTTAGGTTAACTTCCCACATGATTCTGAGATGACTGAAACTTGTTTCATGCCTTTAGACATTAAGACAAAAAAGTTGTTATCTCAGTGCATACAATGCTTTGACGTAACAGTAGTATACACTTAAATTGTACTGAAAAGTCCTGACTGCAAACCTAATGGAAACACCTTTGGTTAACTTCCCTCATGATTATCAGCAGTTTGAAAGTTTTTTCATGCCTCTATACATCAAGACAACAAAGTTCTTATCTCAGTGCATACAATGCTTTGTCAGTACAAATAGTATACACTTCAATTTTACACCAAAGTACTTAGTGCAAACCTAATGGAAACACCTTAGGTTAACTTCCCACATGATTATGAGATGACTGAAAGTTGTTTCATGCCTCTAGACATCAAGACAAAAAAGTTGTTATCTCAGTGCATACAATGCTTTGACGTAACAGTAGTATACAGTTAAATTGTACTGAAAAGTCCTGACTGCAAACCTAATGGAAACACCTTTGCTTAACTTCCCTCATGATATTGAGGAGTTTGAAAGTTTTTTCATGCCTCTATACATCAAGACAACAAAGTTGTTATCTCAGTGCATACAATGCTCTGTCAGTACAAATAGTATACACTTCAATTTTACACCAAAGTACTCAGTGCAAACCTAATGGAAACACCTTAGGTTAACTTCCCACATGATTCTGAGATGACTGAAAGTTGTTTCATGCCTCCAGACATCAAGACAAAAAAGTTGTTATCTCAGTGCATACAATGCTTTGACAATACAAAGAGTATACATTTCAATTTTACACCAAAGGACTTACTGCAAACCTAATGGAAACACCTAAGGTTAACTTCCCACATGATTCTGAAATGTCTGCAAGTTGTTTCATGCCCCTGTACATAAAGACAAAAAAGTTTATTTCTCAGAGAATAGAGTGCTTTGACATGAAAAGTATTATACATTTGAATTTTACACCAAAGTACTTAGTGCAAACCTAATGGAAACACCTTAGGTTAACTTCCCACATGATTCTGAGATGACTGAAAGTTGTTTCATGCCTCTAGACATCAAGACAAAAAAGTTGTTATCTCAGTGCATACAATGCTTTGACAATACAAAGAGTATGCATTTCAATTTTAAACCAAAGTACTTACTGCAAACCTAATGGAAACACCTTTGGTTAACTTCCCACATGATTATGAGCAGTTTGAAAGTTGTTTCATGCCTATATACAGCAAGACAAAAAAGTTCTTTTCTCAGTGCTTCCAAAGCTTTGCAATACAAATAGTATACATTTCAATTTTACACCAAAGAACTTACTGCAAAACTAATGGAAACACCTTAGGTTAACTTCCCACATGATTCTGAGATGACTGAAACTTGTTTCATGCCTTTAGACATTAAGACAAAAAAGTTGTTATCTCAGTGCATACAATGCTTTGACGTAACAGTAGTATACACTTAAATTGTACTGAAAAGTCCTGACTGAAAACCTAATGGAAACACCTTTGGTTAACTTCCCTCATGATTATGAGCAGATTGAAAGTTTTTTCATGCCTCTATACATCAAGACGACAAAGTTCTTATCTCAGTGCATACAATGCTTTGTCAGTACAAATAGTATACATTTCAATTTTACACCAAAGTACTTACTGCAAACCTAATGGAAACACCTTAGGTTAACTTCCTACATGATTCTGAAATGTCTGCAAGTTGTTTCATGCCTCTGTACATAAAGACAAAAAAGTTGATTTCTCAGAGATTAGAGTGCTTTGACATTAAAAGTATTATAGATTTGAATTTTGCACCAAAGTACTTAGTGCAAACCTAATGGAAACACCCTAGTTCAACTTCCCACATGATTATGAGTAGTTTGAAAGTAGTTTCATGCCTCTGCTCATCAAGACAAAAAAGTTCTTTTCTCAGTGCTTCCAATGCTTTGACAATACAAATAGTATACATTTCAATTTTACACCAAAGAACTTACTGCAAAACTAATGGAAACACCTTAGGTTAACTTCCCACATGATTCTGAGATGACTGAAAGTTGTTTCATGCCTTTAGACATTAAGACAAAAAAGTTGTTATCTCAGTGCATACAATGCTTTGACGTAACAGTAGTATACACTTAAATTGTACTGAAAAGTCCTGACTGCAAACCTAATGGAAACACCTTTGGTTAACTTCCCTCATGATTATGAGATGACTGAAAGTTGTTTCATGCCTCTAGACATCAAGACAAAAAAGTTGTTATCTCAGTGCATACAATGCTTTGACAATACAAAGAGTATACATTTCAATTTTACACCAAAGTACTTACTGCAAACCTAATGGAAACACCTAAGGTTAACTTCCCACATGATTCTGAAATGTCTGCAAGTTGTTTCATGCAGCTGTACATAAAGACAAAAAAGTTGATTTCTCAGAGAATAGAGTGCTTTGACATTAAAAGTATTATACATTTGAATTTTACACCAAAGTACTTAGTGCAAACCTAATGGAAACACCCTAGTTCAACTTCCCACATGATTCTGAGATGACTGAAAGTTGTTTCATGCCTCTAGACATCAAGACAAAAAAGTTGTTATCTCAGTGCATACAATGCTTTGACAATACAAAGAGTATGCATTTCAATTTTGAACCAAAGTACTTACTGCAAACCTAATGGAAACACCTTTGGTTAACTTCCCACATGATTATGAGCAGTTTGAAAGTTGTTTCATGCCTATATACATCAAGACAAAAAAGTTCTTTTCTCAGTGCTTCCAAAGATTTCCAATACAAATAGTATACATTTCAATTTTACAGCAAAGTACTTAGTGCAAACCTAATGGAAACACCTTAGGTTAACTTCCCACATGATTCTGAGATGACTGAAAGTTGTTTCATGCCTCTGTACATAAAGACAAAAAAGTTGATTTCTCAGAGATTAGAGTGCTTTGACATTAAAAGTATTATAGATTTGAATTTTACACCAAAGTACTTAGTGCAAACCTAATGGAAACACCCTAGTTCAACTTCCCACATGTTTATGAGTAGTTTGAAAGTAGGTTCATGCTTCTGCTCATCAAGACAAAGAAGTTCTTTTCTCAGTGCTCCCAATGCTTTGACAATACAAATAGTATACATTTCAATTTTACACCAAAGAACTTACTGCAAAACTAATGGAAACACCTTAGGTTAACTTCCCACATGATTCTGAGATGACTGAAAGTTGTTTCATGCCTTTAGACATTAAGAGAAAAAAGTTGTTATCTCAGTGCATACAATGCTTTGACGTAACAGTAGTATACACTTAAATTGTACTGAAAAGTCCTGACTGCAAACCTAATGGAAACACCTTTGGTTAACTTCCCTCATGATTATCAGCAGTTTGAAAGTTTTTTCATGCCTCTATACATCAAGACAACAAAGTTCTTATCTCAGTGCATACAATGCTTTGACAATACAAAGAGTATGCATTTCAATTTTAAACCAAAGTACTTACTGCAAACCTAATGGAAACACCTTTGGTTAACTTCCCACATGATTATGAGCAGTTTGAAAGTTGTTTCATGCCTATATACATCAAGACAAAAAAGTTCTTTTCTCAGTGCTTCCAAAGCTTTGCAATACAAATAGTATACATTTCAATTTTACACCAAAGTACTTAGTGCAAACCTAATGGAAACACCTTAGGTTAACTTCCCACATGATTCTGAGATGACTGAAAGTTGTTTCATGCCTCCAGACATCAAGACAAAAAAGTTGTTATCTCAGTGCATACAATGCTTTGACGTAACAGTAGTATACAGTTAAATTGTACTGAAAAGTCCTGACTGCAAACCTAATGGAAACACCTTTGCTTAACTTCCCTCATGATATTGAGGAGTTTGAAAGTTTTTTCATGCCTCTATACATCAAGACAACAAAGTTGTTATCTCAGTGCATACAATGCTTTGACAATACAAAGAGTATGCATTTCAATTTTAAACCAAAGTACTTACTGCAAACCTAATGGAAACACCTTTGGTTAACTTCCCACATGATTATGAGCAGTTTGAAAGTTGTTTCATGCCTATATACAGCAAGACAAAAAAGTTCTTTTCTCAGTGCTTCCAAAGCTTTGCAATACAAATAGTATACATTTCAATGTTACACCAAAGTACTTAGTGCAAACCTAATGGAAACACCTTACGTTAACTTCCCACATGATTCTGAGATGACTGAAAGTTGTTTCATGCCTCCAGACATCAAGACAAAAAAGTTGTTATCTCAGTGCATACAATGCTTTGACAATACAAAGAGTATACATTTCAATTTTACACCAAAGTACTTACTGCAAACCTAATGGAAACACCTTAGGTTAACTTCCTACATGATTCTGAAATGTCTGCAAGTTGTTTCATGCCTCTGTACATAAAGACAAAAAAGTTGATTTCTCAGAGATTAGAGTGCTTTGACATTAAAAGTATTATAGATTTGAATTTTACACCAAAGTACTTAGTGCAAACCTAATGGAAACACCCTAGTTCAACTTCCCACATGATTATGAGTAGTTTGAAAGTAGTTTCATGCCTCTGCTCATCAAGACAAAAAAGTTCTTTTCTCAGTGCTTCCAATGCTTTGACAATACAAATAGTATACATTTCAATTTTACACCAAAGAACTTACTGCAAAACTAATGGAAACACCTTAGGTTAACTTCCCACATGATTCTGAGATGACTGAAAGTTGTTTCATGCCTTTAGACATTAAGAGAAAAAAGTTGTTATCTCAGTGCATACAATGCTTTGACGTAACAGTAGTATACACTTAAATTGTACTGAAAAGTCCTGACTGCAAACCTAATGGAAACACCTTTGGTTAACTTCCCTCATGATTATGAGATGACTGAAAGTTGTTTCATGCCTCTATACATCAAGACAACAAAGTTCTTATCTCAGTGCATACAATGCTTTGTCAGTACAAATAGTATACACTTCAATTTTACACCAAAGTACTTAGTGCAAACCTAATGGAAACACCTTAGGTTAACTTCCCACATGATTACGAGATGACTGAAAGTTGTTTCATGCCTCTAGACATCAAGACAAAAAAGTTGTTATCTCAGTGCATACAATGCTTTGACAATACAAAGAGTATACATTTCAATTTTACACCAAAGGACTTACTGCAAACCTAATGGAAACACCTAAGGTTAACTTCCCACATGATTCTGAAATGTCTGCAAGTTGTTTCATGCCCCTGTACATAAAGACAAAAAAGTTGATTTCTCAGAGAATAGAGTGCTTTGACATTAAAAGTATTATACATTTGAATTTTACACCAAAGTACTTAGTGCAAACCTAATGGAAACACCTTAGGTTAACTTCCCACATGATTCTGAGATGACTGAAAGTTGTTTCATGCCTCTAAACATCAAGACAAAAAAGTTGTTATCTCAGTGCATACAATGCTTTGACAATACAAAGAGTATGCATTTCAATTTTAAACCAAAGTACTTACTGCAAACCTAATGGAAACACCTTTGCTTAACTTCCCTCATGATATTGAGGAGTTTGAAAGTTTTTTCATGCCTCTATACATCAAGACAACAAAGTTGTTATCTCAGTGCATACAATGCTTTGTCAGTACAAATAGTATACACTTCAATTTTACACCAAAGTACTTAGTGCAAACCTAATGGAAACACCTTAGGTTAACTTCCCACATGATTCTGAGATGACTGAAATTTGTTTCATGCCTCCAGACATCAAGACAAAAAAGTTGTTATCTCAGTGCATACAATGCTTTGACGTAACAGTAGTATACACTTAAATTGTACTGAAAAGTCCTGACTGCAAACCTAATGGAAACACCTTTGCTTAACTTCCCTCATGATTATGAGCAGATTGAAAGTTTTTTCATGCCTCTATACATCAAGACAACAAAGTTCTTATCTCAGTGCATACAAAGCTTTGTCAGTACAAATAGTATACACTTCAATTTTACACCAAAGTACTTAGTGCAAACCTAATGGAAACACCTTAGGTTAACTTCCCACATGATTCTGAGATGACTGAAAGTTGTTTCATGCCTCTAGACATCAAGACAAAAAAGTTGTTATCTCAGTGCATACAATGCTTTGACAATACAAAGAGTATGCATTTCAATTTTAAACCAAAGTACTTACTGCAAACCTAATGGAAACACCTTTGGTTAACTTCCCACAGGATTATGAGCAGTTTGAAAGTTGTTTCATGCCTATATACAGCAAGACAAAAAAGTTCTTTTCTCAGTGCTTCCAAAGCTTTGCAATACAAATAGTATACATTTCAATTTTACACCAAAGTACTTAGTGCAAACCTAATGGAAACACCTTAGGTTAACTTCCCACATGATTCTGAGATGACTGAAAGTTGTTTCATGCCTCCAGACATCAAGACAAAAAAGTTGTTATCTCAGTGCATACAATGCTTTGACAATACAAAGAGTATACATTTCAATTTTACACCAAAGTACTTACTGCAAACCTAATGGAAACACCTTAGGTTAACTTCCTACATGATTCTGAAATGTCTGCAAGTTGTTTCATGCCTCTGTACATAAAGACAAAAAAGTTGATTTCTCAGAGATTTGAGTGCTTTGACATTAAAAGTATTATAGATTTGAATTTTACACCAAAGTACTTAGTGCAAACCTAATGGAAACACCCTAGTTCAACTTCCCACATGATTATGAGTAGTTTGAAAGTAGTTTCATGCCTCTGCTCATCAAGACAAAAAATGTTCTTTTCTCAGTGCTTCCAATGCTTTGACAATACAAATAGTATACATTTCAATTTTACACCAAAGAACTTACTGCAAAACTAATGGAAACACCTTAGGTTAACTTCCCACATGATTCTGAGATGACTGAAACTTGTTTCATGCCTTTAGACATTAAGACAAAAAAGTTGTTATCTCAGTGCATACAATGCTTTGACGTAACAGTAGTATACACTTAAATTGTACTGAAAAGTCCTGACTGCAAACCTAATGGAAACACCTTTGGTTAACTTCCCTCATGATTATGAGCAGTTTGAAAGTTTTTTCATGCCTCTATACATCAAGACAACAAAGTTGTTATCTCAGTGCATACAATGCTTTGTCAGTACAAATAGTATACACTTCAATTTTACACCAAAGTACTTAGTGCAAACCTAATGGAAACACCTTAGGTTAACTTCCCACATGATTCTGAGATGACTGAAAGTTGTTTCATGCCTCTAGACATCAAGACAAAAAAGTTGTTATCTCAGTGCATACAATGCTTTGACAATACAAAGAGTATACATTTCAATTTTACACCAAATTACTTACTGCAAACCTAATGGAAACACCTAAGGCTAACTTCCCACATGATTCTGAAATCTCTGCAAGTTGTTTCATGCCCCTGTACATAAAGACAAAAAAGTTGATTTCTCAGAGAATAGAGTGCTTTGACATTAAAAGTATTATACATTTGAATTTTACACCAAAGTACTTAGTGCAAACCTAATGGAAACACCTTAGGTTAACTTCCCACATGATTTTGAGATGACTGAAAGTTGTTTCATGCCTCTAGACATCAAGACAAAAAAGTTGTTATCTCAGTGCATACAATGCTTTGACAATACAAAGAGTATGCATTTCAATTTTAAACCAAAGTACTTACTGCAAACCTAATGGAAACACCTTTGCTTAACTTCCCTCATGATATTGAGGAGTTTGAAAGTTTTTTCATGCCTCTATACATCAAGACAACAAAGTTGTTATCTCAGTGCATACAATGCTTTGTCAGTACAAATAGTATACACTTCAATTTTACACCAAAGTACTTAGTGCAAACCTAATGGAAACACCTTAGGTTAACTTCCCACATGATTCTGAGATGACTGCAAGTTGTTTCATGCCTCTGTACATAAAGACAAAAAAGTTGATTTCTCAGAGATTAGAGTGCTTTGACATTAAAAGTATTATAGATTTGAATTTTACACCAAAGTACTTAGTGCAAACCTAATGGAAACACCCTAGTTCAACTTCCCACATGATTATGAGTAGTTTGAAAGTAGTTTCATGCCTCTGCTCATCAAGACAAAAAAGTTCTTTTCTCAGTGCTTCCAATGCTTTGACAATACAAATAGTATACATTTCAATTTTACACCAAAGAACTTACTGCAAAACTAATGGAAACACCTTAGGTTAACTTCCCACATGATTCTGAGATGACTGAAACTTGTTTCATGCCTTTAGACATTAAGACAAAAAAGTTGTTATCTCAGTGCATACAATGCTTTGACGTAACAGTAGTATACACTTAAATAGTACTGAAAAGTCCTGACTGCAAACCTAATGGAAACACCTTTGGTTAACTTCCCTCATGATTATGAGCAGATTGAAAGTTTTTTCATGCCTCTATACATCAAGACAACAAAGTTCTTATCTCAGTGCATACAATGCTTTGTCAGTACAAATAGTATACACTTCAATTTTACACCAAAGTACTTAGTGCAAACCTAATGGAAACACCTTAGGTTAACTTCCCACATGATTCTGAGATGACTGAAAGTTGTTTCATGCCTCTAGACATCAAGACAAAAAAGTTGTTATCTCAGTGCATACAATGCTTTGACGTAACAGTAGTATACAGTTAAATTGTACTGAAAAGTCCTGACTGCAAACCTAAAGGAAACACCTTTGCTTAACTTCCCTCATGATATTGAGGAGTTTGAAAGTTTTTTCATGCCTCTATACATCAAGACAACAAAGTTGTTATCTCAGTGCATACAATGCTTTGTCAGTACAAATAGTATACACTTCAATTTTACACCAAAGTACTTAGTGCAAACCTAATGGAAACACCTTAGGTTAACTTCCCACATGATTCTGAGATGACTGAAATTTGTTTCATGCCTCCAGACATCAAGACAAAAAAGTTGTTATCTCAGTGCATACAATGCTTTGACAATACAAAGAGTATACATTTCAATTTTACACCAAAGTACTTACTGCAAACCTAATGGAAACACCTTAGGTTAACTTCCTACATGATTCTGAAATGTCTGCAAGTTGTTTCATGCCTCTGTACATAAAGACAAAAAAGTTGATTTCTCAGAGATTAGAGTGCTTTGACATTAAAAGTATTATAGATTTGAATTTTACACCAAAGTACTTAGTGCAAACCTAATGGAAACACCCTAGTTCAACTTCCCACATGATTATGAGTAGTTTGAAAGTAGTTTCATGCCTCTGCTCATCAAGACAAAAAAGTTCTTTTCTCTGTGCTTCCAATGCTTTGACAATACAAATAGTATACATTTCAATTTTACACCAAAGAACTTACTGCAAAACTAATGGAAACACCTTAGGTTAACTTCCCACATGATTCTGAGATGACTGAAACTTGTTTCATGCCTTTAGACATTAAGACAAAAAAGTTGTTATCTCAGTGCATACAATGCTTTGACGTAACAGTAGTATACACTTAAATTGTACTGAAAAGTCCTGACTGCAAACCTAATGGAAACACCTTTGGTTAACTTCCCTCATGATTATGAGCAGATTGAAAGTTTTTTCATGCCTGTATACATCAAGACAACAAAGTTCTTATCTCAGTGCATACAATGCTTTGTCAGTACAAATAGTATACACTTCAATTTTACACCAAAGTACTTAGTGCAAACCTAATGGAAACACCTTAGGTTAACTTCCCACATGATTCTGAGATGACTGAAAGTTGTTTCATGCCTCTAGACATCAAGACAAAAAAGTTGTTATCTCAGTGCATACAATGCTTTGACGTAACAGTAGTATACAGTTAAATTGTACTGAAAAGTCCTGACTGCAAACCTAAAGGAAACACCTTTGCTTAACTTCCCTCATGATATTGAGGAGTTTGAAAGTTTTTTCATGCCTCTATACATCAAGACAACAAAGTTGTTATCTCAGTGCATACAATGCTTTGTCAGTACAAATAGTATACACTTCAATTTTACACCAAAGTACTTAGTGCAAACCTAATGGAAACACCTTAGGTTAACTTCCCACATGATTCTGAGATGACTGAAATTTGTTTCATGCCTCCAGACATCAAGACAAAAAAGTTGTTATCTCAGTGCATACAATGCTTTGACAATACAAAGAGTATACATTTCAATTTTACACCAAAGTACTTACTGCAAACCTAAAGGAAACACCTTAGGTTAACTTCCTACATGATTCTGAAATGTCTGCAAGTTGTTTCATGCCTCTGTACATAAAGACAAAAAAGTTGATTTCTCAGAGATTAGAGTGCTTTGACATTAAAAGTATTATAGATTTGAATTTTACACCAAAGTACTTAGTGCAAACCTAATGGAAACACCCTAGTTCAACTTCCCACATGATTATGAGTAGTTTGAAAGTAGTTTCATGCCTCTGCTCATCAAGACAAAAAAGTTCTTTTCTCTGTGCTTCCAATGCTTTGACAATACAAATAGTATACATTTCAATTTTACACCAAAGAACTTACTGCAAAACTAATGGAAACACCTTAGGTTAACTTCCCACATGATTCTGAGATGACTGAAACTTGTTTCATGCCTTTAGACATTAAGACAAAAAAGTTGTTATCTCAGTGCATACAATGCTTTGACGTAACAGTAGTATACACTTAAATTGTACTGAAAAGTCCTGACTGCAAACCTAATGGAAACACCTTTGGTTAACTTCCCTCATGATTATGAGCAGATTGAAAGTTTTTTCATGCCTCTACACATCAAGACAACAAAGTTCTTATCTCAGTGCATACAATGCTTTGTCAGTACAAATAGTATACACTTCAATTTTACACCAAAGTACTTAGTGCAAACCTAATGGAAACACCTTAGGTTAACTTCCCACATGATTCTGAGATGACTGAAAGTTGTTTCATCCCTCTAGACATCAAGACAAAAAAGTTGTTATCTCAGTGCATACAATGCTTTGACAATACAAAGAGTATGCATTTCAATTTTAAACCAAAGTACTTACTGCAAACCTAATGGAAACACCTTTGGTTAACTTCCCACAGGATTATGAGCAGTTTGAAAGTTGTTTCATGCCTATATACAGCAAGACAAAAAAGTTCTTTTCTCAGTGCTTCCAAAGCTTTGCAATACAAATAGTATACATTTCAATTTTACACCAAAGTACTTAGTGCAAACCTAATGGAAACACCTTAGGTTAACTTCCCACATGATTCTGAGATGACTGAAAGTTGTTTCATGCCTCCAGACATCAAGACAAAAAAGTTGTTATCTCAGTGCATACAATGCTTTGACAATACAAAGAGTATACATTTCAATTTTACACCAAAGTCCTTACTGCAAACCTAATGGAAACACCTTAGGTTAACTTCCTACATGATTCTGAAATGTCTGCAAGTTGTTTCATGCCTCTGTACATAAAGACAAAAAAGTTGATTTCTCAGAGATTAGAGTGCTTTGACATTAAAAGTATTATAGATTTGAATTTTACACCAAAGTACTTACTGCAAACCTAATGGAAACACCCTAGTTCAACTTCCCACATGATTATGAGTAGTTTGAAAGTAGTTTCATGCCTCTGCTCATCAAGACAAAAAAGTTCTTTTCTCAGTGCTTCCAATGCTTTGACAATACAAATAGTATACATTTCAATTTTACACCAAAGAACTTACTGCAAAACTAATGAAAACACCTTAGGTTGACTTCCCACATGATTCTGAGATGACTGAAAGTTGTTTCATGCCTTTAGACATTAAGACAAAAAAGTTGTTATCTCAGTGCATACAATGCTTTGACGTAACAGTAGTATACACTTAAATTGTACTGAAAAGTCCTGACTGCAAACCTAATGGAAACACCTTTGCTTAACTTCCCTCATGATTATGAGCAGATTGAAAGTTTTTTCATGCCTCTATACATCAAGACAACAAAGTTCCTATCTCAGTGCATACAATGCTTTGTCAGTACAAATAGTATACACTTCAATTTTACACCAAAGTACTTAGTGCAAACCTAATGCAAACTCCTTAGGTTAACTTCCCACATGATTCTGAGATGACTGAAAGTTGTTTCATGCCTCTAGACATCAAGACAAAAAAGTTGTTATCTCAGTGCATACAATGCTTTGACAATACAAAGAGTATACATTTCAATTTTACACCAAAGGACTTACTGCAAACCTAATGGAAACACCTAAGGTTAACTTCCCACATGATTCTGAAATGTCTGCAAGTTGTTTCATGCCCCTGTACATAAAGACAAAAAAGTTTATTTCTCAGAGAATAGAGTGCTTTGACATGAAAAGTATTATACATTTGAATTTTACACCAAAGTACTTAGTGCAAACCTAATGGAAACACCTTAGGTTAACTTCCCACATGATTCTGAGATGACTGAAAGTTGTTTCATGCCTCTAGACATCAAGACAAAAAAGTTGTTATCTCAGTGCATACAATGCTTTGACAATACAAAGAGTATGCATTTCAATTTTAAACCAAAGTACTTACTGCAAACCTAATGGAAACACCTTTGGTTAACTTCCCACATGATTATGAGCAGTTTGAAAGTTGTTTCATGCCTATATACATCAAGACAAAAAAGTTCTTTTCTCAGTGCTTCCAAAGCTTTGCAATACAAATAGTATACATTTCAATTTTACACCAAAGTACTTAGTGCAAACCTAATGGAAACACCTTAGGTTAACTTCCCACATGATTCTGAGATGACTGAAAGTTGTTTCATGCCTCCAGACATCAAGACAAAAAAGTTGTTATCTCAGTGCATACAATGCTTTGACGTAACAGTAGTATACAGTTAAATTGTACTGAAAAGTCCTGACTGCAAACCTAAAGGAAACACCTTTGCTTAACTTCCCTCATGATATTGAGGAGTTTGAAAGTTTTTTCATGCCTCTATACATCAAGAGAACAAAGTTGTTATCTCAGTGCATACAATGCTTTGTCAGTACAAATAGTATACACTTCAATTTTACACCAAAGTACTTAGTGCAAACCTAATGGAAACACCTTACGTTAACTTCCCACATGATTCTGAGATGACTGAAATTTGTTTCATGCCTCCAGACATCAAGACAAAAAAGTTGTTATCTCAGTGCATACAATGCTTTGACAATACAAAGAGTATACATTTCAATTTTACACCAAAGTACTTACTGCAAACCTAATGGAAACACCTTAGGTTAACTTCCTACATGATTCTGAAATGTCTGCAAGTTGTTTCATGCCTCTGTACATAAAGACAAAAAAGTTGATTTCTCAGAGATTAGAGTGCTTTGACATTAAAAGTATTATAGATTTGAATTTTACACCAAAGTACTTAGTGCAAACCTAATGGAAACACCCTAGTTCAACTTCCCACATGATTATGAGTAGTTTGAAAGTAGTTTCATGCCTCTGCTCATCAAGACAAAAAAGTTCTTTTCTCAGTGCTTCCAATGCTTTGACAATACAAATAGTATACATTTCAATTTTACACCAAAGAACTTACTGCAAAACTAATGGAAACACCTTAGGTGAACTTCCCACATGATTCTGAGATGACTGAAACTTGTTTCATGCCTTTAGACATTAAGACAAAAAAGTTGTTATCTCAGTGCATACAATGCTTTGACGTAACAGTAGTATACACTTAAATTGTACTGAAAAGTCCTGACTGCAAACCTAATGGAAACACCTTTGGTTAACTTCCCTCATGATTATGAGCAGATTGAAAGTTTTTTCATGCCTCTATACATCAAGACAACAAAGTTCTTATCTCAGTGCATACAATGCTTTGTCAGTACAAATAGTATACACTTCAATTTTACACCAAAGTACTTAGTGCAAACCTAATGGAAACACCTTAGGTTAACTTCCCACATGATTCTGAGATGACTGAAAGTTGTTTCATGCCTCTAGACATCAAGACAAAAAAGTTGTTATCTCAGTGCATACAATGCTTTGACGTAACAGTAGTATACAGTTAAATTGTACTGAAAAGTCCTGACTGCAAACCTAAAGGAAACACCTTTGCTTAACTTCCCTCATGATATTGAGGAGTTTGAAAGATTTTTCATGCCTCTATACATCAAGACAACAAAGTTGTTATCTCAGTGCATACAATGCTTTGTCAGTACAAATAGGATACACTTCAATTTTACACCAAAGTACTTAGTGCAAACCTAATGGAAACACCTTAGGTTAACTTCCCACATGATTCTGAGATGACTGAAATTTGTTTCATGCCTCCAGACATCAAGACAAAAAAGTTGTTATCTCAGTGCATACAATGCTTTGACAATACAAAGAGTATACATTTCAATTTTACACCAAAGTACTTACTGCAAACCTAATGGAAACACCTTAGGTTAACTTCCTACATGATTCTGAAATGTCTGCAAGTTGTTTCATGCCTCTGTACATAAAGACAAAAAAGTTGATTTCTCAGAGATTAGAGTGCTTGACATTAAAAGTATTATAGATTTGAATTTTACACCAAAGTACTTAGTGCAAACCTAATGGAAACACCCTAGTTCAACTTCCCACATGATTATGAGTAGTTTGAAAGTAGTTTCATGCCTCTGCTCATCAAGACAAAAAAGTTCTTTTCTCTGTGCTTCCAATGCTTTGACAATACAAATAGTATACATTTCAATTTTACACCAAAGAACTTACTGCAAAACTAATGGAAACACCTTAGGTTAACTTCCACATGATTCTGAGATGACTGAAACTTGTTTCATGCCTTTAGACATTAAGACAAAAAAGTTGTTATCTCAGTGCATACAATGCTTTGACGTAACAGTAGTATACACTTAAATTGTACTGAAAAGTCCTGACTGCAAACCTAATGGAAACACCTTTGGTTAACTTCCCTCATGATTATGAGCAGATTGAAAGTTTTTTCATGCCTCTATACATCAAGACAACAAAGTTCTTATCTCAGTGCATACAATGCTTTGTCAGTACAAATAGTATACATTTCAATTTTACACCAAAGTACTTAGTGCAAACCTAATGGAAACACCTTAGGTTAACTTCCCACATGATTCTGAGATGACTGAAAGTTGTTTCATGCCTCCAGACATCAAGACAAAAAAGTTGTTATCTCAGTGCATACAATGCTTTGACAATACAAAGAGTATACATTTCAATTTTACACCAAAGTCCTTACTGCAAACCTAATGGAAACACCTTAGGTTAACTTCCTACATGATTCTGAAATGTCTGCAAGTTGTTTCATGCCTCTGTACATAAAGACAAAAAAGTTGATTTCTCAGAGATTAGAGTGCTTTGACATTAAAAGTATTATAGATTTGAATTTTACACCAAAGTACTTACTGCAAACCTAATGGAAACACCCTAGTTCAACTTCCCACATGATTATGAGTAGTTTGAAAGTAGTTTCATGCCTCTGCTCATCAAGACAAAAAAGTTCTTTTCTCAGTGCTTCCAATGCTTTGACAATACAAATAGTATACATTTCAATTTTACACCAAAGAACTTACTGCAAAACTAATGAAAACACCTTAGGTTAACTTCCCACATGATTCTGAGATGACTGAAAGTTGTTTCATGCCTTTAGACATTAAGACAAAAAAGTTGTTATCTCAGTGCATACAATGCTTTGACGTAACAGTAGTATACACTTAAATTGTACTGAAAAGTCCTGACTGCAAACCTAATGGAAACACCTTTGCTTAACTTCCCTCATGATTATGAGCAGATTGAAAGTTTTTTCATGCCTCTATACATCAAGACAACAAAGTTCCTATCTCAGTGCATACAATGCTTTGTCAGTACAAATAGTATACACTTCAATTTTACACCAAAGTACTTCGTGCAAACCTAATGGAAACTCTTTAGGTTAACTTCCCACATGATTCTGAGATGACTGAAAGTTGTTTCATGCCTCTAGACATCAAGACAAAAAAGTTGTTATCTCAGTGCATACAATGCTTTGACAATACAAAGAGTATACATTTCAATTTTACACCAAAGAACTTACTGCAAACCTAATGGAAACACCTAAGGTTAACTTCCCACATGATTCTGAAATGTCTGCAAGTTGTTTCATGCCCCTGTACATAAAGACAAAAAAGTTGATTTCTCAGAGAATAGAGTGCTTTGACATTAAAAGTATTATACATTTGAATTTTACACCAAAGTACTTAGTGCAAACCTAATGGAAACACCTTAGGTTAACTTCCCACATGATTCTGAGATGACTGAAAGTTGTTTCATGCCTCTAGACATCAAGACAAAAAAGTTGTTATCTCAGTGCATACAATGCTTTGACAATACAAAGAGTATGCATTTCAATTTTAAACCAAAGTACTTACTGCAAACCTAATGGAAACACCTTTGGTTAACTTCCCACATGATTATGAGCAGTTTGAAAGTTGTTTCATGCCTATATACATCAGGACAAAAAAGTTCTTTTCTCAGTGCTTCCAAAGCTTTGCAATACAAATAGTATACATTTCAATTTTACACCAAAGTACTTACTGCAAACCTAATGGAAACACCTTAGGTTAACTTCCCACATGATTCTGAGATGACTGAAAGTTGTTTCATGCCTCCAGACATCAAGACAAAATAGTTGTTATCTCAGTGCATACAATGCTTTGACGTAACAGTAGTATACAGTTAAATTGTACTGAAAAGTCCTGACTGCAAACCTAAAGGAAACACCTTTGCTTAACTTCCCTCATGATATTGAGGAGTTTGAAAGTTTTTTCATGCCTCTATACATCAAGACAACAAAGTTGTTATCTCAGTGCATACAATGCTTTGTCAGTACAAATAGTATACACTTCAATTTTACACCAAAGTACTTAGTGCAAACCTAATGGAAACACCTTAGGTTAACTTCCCACATGATTCTGAGATGACTGAAATTTGTTTCATGCCTCCAGACATCAAGACAAAAAAGTTGTTATCTCAGTGCATACAATGCTTTGACAATACAAAGAGTATACATTTCAATTTTACACCAAAGTACTTACTGCAAACCTAATGGAAACACCTTAGGTTAACTTCCTACATGATTCTGAAATGTCTGCAAGTTGTTTCATGCCTCTGTACATAAAGACAAAAAAGTTGATTTCTCAGAGATTAGAGTGCTTTGACATTAAAAGTATTATAGATTTGAATTTTACACCAAAGTACTTAGTGCAAACCTAATGGAAACACCCTAGTTCAACTTCCCACATGATTATGAGTAGTTTGAAAGTAGTTTCATGCCTCTGCTCATCAAGACAAAAAAGTTCTTTTCTCAGTGCTTCCAATGCTTTGACAATACAAATAGTATACATTTCAATTTTACACCAAAGAACTTACTGCAAAACTAATGGAAACACCTTAGGTTAACTTCCCACATGATTCTGAGATGACTGAAACTTGTTTCATGCCTTTAGACATTAAGACAAAAAAGTTGTTATCTCAGTGCATACAATGCTTTGACGTAACAGTAGTATACACTTAAATTGTACTGAAAAGTCCTGACTGCAAACCTAATGGAAACACCTTTGGTTAACTTCCCTCATGATTATGAGCAGATTGAAAGTTTTTTCATGCCTCTATACATCAAGACAACAAAGTTCTTATCTCAGTGCATACAAAGCTTTGTCAGTACAAATAGTATACACTTCAATTTTACACCAAAGTACTTAGTGCAAACCTAATGGAAACACCTTAGGTTAACTTCCCACATGATTCTGAGATGACTGAAAGTTGTTTCATGCCTCTAGACATCAAGACAAAAAAGTTGTTATCTCAGTGCATACAATGCTTTGACAATACAAAGAGTATGCATTTCAATTTTAAACCAAAGTACTTACTGCAAACCTAATGGAAACACCTTTGGTTAACTTCCCACAGGATTATGAGCAGTTTGAAAGTTGTTTCATGCCTATATACAGCAAGACAAAAAAGTTCTTTTCTCAGTGCTTCCAAAGCTTTGCAATACAAATAGTATACATTTCAATTTTACACCAAAGTACTTAGTGCAAACCTAATGGAAACACCTTAGGTTAACTTCCCACATGATTCTGAGATGACTGAAAGTTGTTTCATGCCTCCAGACATCAAGACAAAAAAGTTGTTATCTCAGTGCATACAATGCTTTGACAATACAAAGAGTATACATTTCAATTTTACACCAAAGTACTTACTGCAAACCTAATGGAAACACCTCAGGTTAACTTCCTACATGATTCTGAAATGTCTGCAAGTTGTTTCATGCCTCTGTACATAAAGACAAAAAAGTTGATTTCTCAGAGATTTGAGTGCTTTGACATTAAAAGTATTATAGATTTGAATTTTACACCAAAGTACTTAGTGCAAACCTAATGGAAACACCCTAGTTCAACTTCCCACATGATTATGAGTAGTTTGAAAGTAGTTTCATGCCTCTGCTCATCAAGACAAAAAATGTTCTTTTCTCAGTGCTTCCAATGCTTTGACAATACAAATAGTATACATTTCAATTTTACACCAAAGAACTTACTGCAAAACTAATGGAAACACCTTAGGTTAACTTCCCACATGATTCTGAGATGACTGAAACTTGTTTCATGCCTTTAGACATTAAGACAAAAAAGTTGTTATCTCAGTGCAGACAATGCTTTGACGTAACAGTAGTATACACTTAAATTGTACTGAAAAGTCCTGACTGCAAACCTAATGGAAACACCTTTGGTTAACTTCCCTCATGATTATGAGCAGTTTGAAAGTTTTTTCATGCCTCTATACATCAAGACAACAAAGTTGTTATCTCAGTGCATACAATGCTTTGTCAGTACAAATAGTATACACTTCAATTTTACACCAAAGTACTTAGTGCAAACCTAATGGAAACACCTTAGGTTAACTTCCCACATGATTCTGAGATGACTGAAAGTTGTTTCATGCCTCTAGACATCAAGACAAAAAAGTTGTTATCTCAGTGCATACAATGCTTTGACAATACAAAGAGTATACATTTCAATTTTACACCAAATTACTTACTGCAAACCTAATGGAAACACCTAAGGTTAACTTCCCACATGATTCTGAAATCTCTGCAAGTTGTTTCATGCCCCTGTACATAAAGACAAAAAAGTTGATTTCTCAGAGAATAGAGTGCTTTGACATTAAAAGTATTATACATTTGAATTTTACACCAAAGTACTTAGTGCAAACCTAATGGAAACACCTTAGGTTAACTTCCCACATGATTCTGAGATGACTGAAAGTTGTTTCATGCCTCTAGACATCAAGACAAAAAAGTTGTTATCTCAGTGCATACAATGCTTTGACAATACAAAGAGTATGCATTTCAATTTTAAACCAAAGTACTTACTGCAAACCTAATGGAAACACCTTTGCTTAACTTCCCTCATGATATTGAGGAGTTTGAAAGTTTTTTCATGCCTCTATACATCAAGACAACAAAGTTGTTATCTCAGTGCATACAATGCTTTGTCAGTACAAATAGTATACACTTCAATTTTACACCAAAGTACTTAGTGCAAACCTAATGGAAACACCTTAGGTTAACTTCCCACATGATTCTGAGATGACTGAAAGTTGTTTCATGCCTCCAGACATCAAGACAAAAAAGTTGTTATCTCAGTGCATACAATGCTTTGACAATACAAAGAGTATACATTTCAATTTTACACCAAAGTACTTACTGCAAACCTAATGGAAACACCTTAGGTTAACTTCCTACATGATTCTGAAATGTCTGCAAGTTGTTTCATGCCTCTGTACATAAAGACAAAAAAGTTGATTTCTCAGAGATTAGAGTGCTTTGACATTAAAAGTATTATAGATTTGAATTTTACACCAAAGTACTTAGTGCAAACCTAATGGAAACACCCTAGTTCAACTTCCCACATGATTATGAGTAGTTTGAAAGTAGTTTCATGCCTCTGCTCATCAAGACAAAAAAGTTCTTTTCTCAGTGCTTCCAATGCTTTGACAATACAAATAGTATACATTTCAATTTTACACCAAAGAACTTACTGCAAAACTAATGGAAACACCTTAGGTTAACTTCCCACATGATTCTGAGATGACTGAAACTTGTTTCATGCCTTTAGACATTAAGACAAAAAAGTTGTTATCTCAGTGCATACAATGCTTTGACGTAACAGTAGTATACAATTAAATAGTACTGAAAAGTCCTGACTGCAAACCTAATGGAAACACCTTTGGTTAACTTCCCTCATGATTATGAGCAGATTGAAAGTTTTTTCATGCCTCTATACATCAAGACAACAAAGTTCCTATCTCAGTGCATACAATGCTTTGTCAGTACAAATAGTATACACTTCAATTTTACACCAAAGTACTTCGTGCAAACCTAATGGAAACTCTTTAGGTTAACTTCCCACATGATTCTGAGATGACTGAAAGTTGTTTCATGCCTCTAGACATCAAGACAAAAAAGTTGTTATCTCAGTGCATACAATGCTTTGACAATACAAAGAGTATACATTTCAATTTTACACCAAAGGACTTACTGCAAACCTAATGGAAACACCTAAGGTTAACTTCCCACATGATTCTGAAATGTCTGCAAGTTGTTTCATGCCCCTGTACATAAAGACAAAAAAGTTGATTTCTCAGAGAATAGAGTGCTTTGACATTAAAAGTATTATACATTTGAATTTTACACCAAAGTACTTAGTGCAAACCTAATGGAAACACCTTAGGTTAACTTCCCACATGATTCTGAGATGACTGAAAGTTGTTTCATGCCTCTAGACATCAAGACAAAAAAGTTGTTATCTCAGTGCATACAATGCTTTGACAATACAAAGAGTATGCATTTCAATTTTAAACCAAAGTACTTACTGCAAACCTAATGGAAACACCTTTGGTTAACTTCCCACATGATTATGAGCAGTTTGAAAGTTGTTTCATGCCTATATACATCAAGACAAAAAAGTTCTTTTCTCAGTGCTTCCAAAGCTTTGCAATACAAATAGTATACATTTCAATTTTACACCAAAGTACTTAGTGCAAACCTAATGGAAACACCTTAGGTTAACTTCCCACATGATTCTGAGATGACTGAAAGTTGTTTCATGCCTCCAGACATCAAGACAAAATAGTTGTTATCTCAGTGCATACAATGCTTTGACGTAACAGTAGTATACAGTTAAATTGTACTGAAAAGTCCTGACTGCAAACCTAAAGGAAACACCTTTGCTTAACTTCCCTCATGATATTGAGGAGTTTGAAAGTTTTTTCATGCCTCTATACATCAAGACAACAAAGTTGTTATCTCAGTGCATACAATGCTTTGTCAGTACAAATAGTATACACTTCAATTTTACACCAAAGTACTTAGTGCAAACCTAATGGAAACACCTTAGGTTAACTTCCCACATGATTCTGAGATGACTGAAATTTGTTTCATGCCTCCAGACATCAAGACAAAAAAGTTGTTATCTCAGTGCATACAATGCTTTGACAATACAAAGAGTATACATTTCAATTTTACACCAAAGTACTTACTGCAAACCTAATGGAAACACCTTAGGTTAACTTCCTACATGATTCTGAAATGTCTGCAAGTTGTTTCATGCCTCTGTACATAAAGACAAAAAAGTTGATTTCTCAGAGATTAGAGTGCTTTGACATTAAAAGTATTATAGATTTGAATTTTACACCAAAGTACTTAGTGCAAACCTAATGGAAACACCCTAGTTCAACTTCCCACATGATTATGAGTAGTTTGAAAGTAGTTTCATGCCTCTGCTCATCAAGACAAAAAAGTTCTTTTCTCAGTGCTTCCAATGCTTTGACAATACAAATAGTATACATTTCAATTTTACACCAAAGAACTTACTGCAAAACTAATGGAAACACCTTAGGTTAACTTCCCACATGATTCTGAGATGACTGAAACTTGTTTCATGCCTTTAGACATTAAGACAAAAAAGTTGTTATCTCAGTGCATACAATGCTTTGACGTAACAGTAGTATACACTTAAATTGTACTGAAAAGTCCTGACTGCAAACCTAATGGAAACACCTTTGGTTAACTTCCCTCATGATTATGAGCAGATTGAAAGTTTTTTCATGCCTCTATACATCAAGACAACAAAGTTCTTATCTCAGTGCATACAAAGCTTTGTCAGTACAAATAGTATACACTTCAATTTTACACCAAAGTACTTAGTGCAAACCTAATGGAAACACCTTAGGTTAACTTCCCACATGATTCTGAGATGACTGAAAGTTGTTTCATGCCTCTAGACATCAAGACAAAAAAGTTGTTATCTCAGTGCATACAATGCTTTGACAATACAAAGAGTATGCATTTCAATTTTAAACCAAAGTACTTACTGCAAACCTAATGGAAACACCTTTGGTTAACTTCCCACAGGATTATGAGCAGTTTGAAAGTTGTTTCATGCCTATATACAGCAAGACAAAAAAGTTCTTTTCTCAGTGCTTCCAAAGCTTTGCAATACAAATAGTATACATTTCAATTTTACACCAAAGTACTTAGTGCAAACCTAATGGAAACACCTTAGGTTAACTTCCCACATGATTCTGAGATGACTGAAAGTTGTTTCATGCCTCCAGACATCAAGACAAAAAAGTTGTTATCTCAGTGCATACAATGCTTTGACAATACAAAGAGTATACATTTCAATTTTACACCAAAGTACTTACTGCAAACCTAATGGAAACACCTCAGGTTAACTTCCTACATGATTCTGAAATGTCTGCAAGTTGTTTCATGCCTCTGTACATAAAGACAAAAAAGTTGATTTCTCAGAGATTTGAGTGCTTTGACATTAAAAGTATTATAGATTTGAATTTTACACCGAAGTACTTAGTGCAAACCTAATGGAAACACCCTAGTTCAACTTCCCACATGATTATGAGTAGTTTGAAAGTAGTTTCATGCCTCTGCTCATCAAGACAAAAAATGTTCTTTTCTCAGTGCTTCCAATGCTTTGACAATACAAATAGTATACATTTCAATTTTACACCAAAGAACTTACTGCAAAACTAATGGAAACACCTTAGGTTAACTTCCCACATGATTCTGAGATGACTGAAACTTGTTTCATGCCTTTAGACATTAAGACAAAAAAGTTGTTATCTCAGTGCAGACAATGCTTTGACGTAACAGTAGTATACACTTAAATTGTACTGAAAAGTCCTGACTGCAAACCTAATGGAAACACCTTTGGTTAACTTCCCTCATGATTATGAGCAGTTTGAAAGTTTTTTCATGCCTCTATACATCAAGACAACAAAGTTGTTATCTCAGTGCATACAATGCTTTGTCAGTACAAATAGTATACACTTCAATTTTACACCAAAGTACTTAGTGCAAACCTAATGGAAACACCTTAGGTTAACTTCCCACATGATTCTGAGATGACTGAAAGTTGTTTCATGCCTCTAGACATCAAGACAAAAAAGTTGTTATCTCAGTGCATACAATGCTTTGACAATACAAAGAGTATACATTTCAATTTTACACCAAATTACTTACTGCAAACCTAATGGAAACACCTAAGGTTAACTTCCCACATGATTCTGAAATCTCTGCAAGTTGTTTCATGCCCCTGTACATAAAGACAAAAAAGTTGATTTCTCAGAGAATAGAGTGCTTTGACATTAAAAGTATTATACATTTGAATTTTACACCAAAGTACTTAGTGCAAACCTAATGGAAACACCTTAGGTTAACTTCCCACATGATTCTGAGATGACTGAAAGTTGTTTCATGCCTCTAGACATCAAGACAAAAAAGTTGTTATCTCAGTGCATACAATGCTTTGACAATACAAAGAGTATGCATTTCAATTTTAAACCAAAGTACTTACTGCAAACCTAATGGAAACACCTTTGCTTAACTTCCCTCATGATATTGAGGAGTTTGAAAGTTTTTTCATGCCTCTATACATCAAGACAACAAAGTTGTTATCTCAGTGCATACAATGCTTTGTCAGTACAAATAGTATACACTTCAATTTTACACCAAAGTACTTAGTGCAAACCTAATGGAAACACCTTAGGTTAACTTCCCACATGATTCTGAGATGACTGAAAGTTGTTTCATGCCTCCAGACATCAAGACAAAAAAGTTGTTATCTCAGTGCATACAATGCTTTGACAATACAAAGAGTATACATTTCAATTTTACACCAAAGTACTTACTGCAAACCTAATGGAAACACCTTAGGTTAACTTCCTACATGATTCTGAAATGTCTGCAAGTTGTTTCATGCCTCTGTACATAAAGACAAAAAAGTTGATTTCTCAGAGATTAGAGTGCTTTGACATTAAAAGTATTATAGATTTGAATTTTACACCAAAGTACTTAGTGCAAACCTAATGGAAACACCCTAGTTCAACTTCCCACATGATTATGAGTAGTTTGAAAGTAGTTTCATGCCTCTGCTCATCAAGACAAAAAAGTTCTTTTCTCAGTGCTTCCAATGCTTTGACAATACAAATAGTATACATTTCAATTTTACACCAAAGAACTTACTGCAAAACTAATGGAAACACCTTAGGTTAACTTCCCACATGATTCTGAGATGACTGAAACTTGTTTCATGCCTTTAGACATTAAGACAAAAAAGTTGTTATCTCAGTGCATACAATGCTTTGACGTAACAGTAGTATACAATTAAATAGTACTGAAAAGTCCTGACTGCAAACCTAATGGAAACACCTTTGGTTAACTTCCCTCATGATTATGAGCAGATTGAAAGTTTTTTCATGCCTCTATACATCAAGACAACAAAGTTCTTATCTCAGTGCATACAATGCTTTGTCAGTACAAATAGTATACACTTCAATTTTACACCAAAGTACTTAGTGCAAACCTAATGGAAACACCTTAGGTTAACTTCCCACATGATTCTGAGATGACTGAAAGTTGTTTCATGCCTCTAGACATCAAGACAAAAAAGTTGTTATCTCAGTGCATACAATGCTTTGACAATACAAAGAGTATACATTTCAATTTTACACCAAAGTACTTACTGCAAACCTAATGGAAACACCTAAGGTTAACTTCCCACATGATTCTGAAATGTCTGCAAGTTGTTTCATGCCCCTGTACATAAAGACAAAAAAGTTGATTTCTCAGAGAATAGAGTGCTTTGACATTAAAAGTATTATACATTTGAATTTTACACCAAAGTACTTAGTGCAAACCTAATGGAAACACCTTAGGTTAACTTCCCACATTATTCTGAGATGACTGAAAGTTGTTTCATGCCTCTAGACATCAAGACAAAAAAGTTGTTATCTCAGTGCATACAATGCTTTGACAATACAAAGAGTATGCATTTCAATTTTAAACCAAAGTACTTACTGCAAACCTAATGGAAACACCTTTGGTTAACTTCCCACATGATTATGAGCAGTTTGAAAGTTGTTTCATGCCTATATACATCAAGACAAAAAAGTTCTTTTCTCAGAACTTCCAAAGATTTGCAATACAAATAGTATACATTTCAATTTTACAGCAAAGTACTTAGTGCAAACCGAATGGAAACACCTTAGGTTAACTTCCCACATGATTCTGAGATGACTGAAAGTTGTTTCATGCCTCTAGACATCAAGACAAAAAAGTTGTTATCTCAGTGCATACAATGCTCTGACAATACAAAGAGTATACATTTCAATTTTACACCAAAGTACTTACTGCAAACCTAATGGAAACACCTTAGGTTAACATCCTACATGATTCTGAAATGTCTGCAAGTTGTTTCATGCCTCTATACATAAAGACAAAAAAGTTGATTTCTCAGAGATTAGAGTGCTTTGACATTAAAAGTATTATAGATTTGAATTTTACACCAAAGTACTTAGTGCAAACCTAATGGAAACACCCTAGTTCAACTTCCCACATGATTCTGAGATGACTGAAAGTTGTTTCATGCCTCTAGACATCAAGACAAAAAAGTTGCTATCTCAGTGCATACAATGCTTTGACAATACAAAGAGTATGCATTTCAATTTTAAACCAAAGTATTTACTGCAAACCTAATGGAAACACCTTTGGTTAACTTCCCACATGATTATGAGCAGTTTGAAAGTTGTTTCATGCCTATATACATCAAGACAAAAAAGTTCTTTTCTCAGTGCTTCCAAAGATTTGCAATACAAATAGTATATATTTCTATTTTACAGCAAAGTACTTAGTGCAAACCTAATGGAAACACCTTAGGTTAACTTCCCACATGATTCTGAGATGACTGAAAGTTGTTTCATGCCTCTAGACATCAAGACAAAAAAGTTGTTATCTCAGTGCATACAATGCTTTGACAATACAAAGAGTATACATTTCAATTTTACACCAAAGTACTTACTGCAAACCTAATGGAACCACCTTAGGTTAACTTCCTACATGATTCTGAAATGTCTGCAAGTTGTTTCATGCCCCTGTACATAAAGACAAAAAAGTTGATTTCTCAGAGATTAGAGTGCTTTGACATTAAAAGTATTATAGATTTGAATTTTACACCAAAGTACTTAGTGCAAACCTAATGGAAACACCCTAGTTCAACTTCCCACATGATTATGAGTAGTTTGAAAGTAGTTTCATGCCTCTGCTCATCAAGACAAAAAAGTTCTTTTCTCAGTGCTTCCAATGCTTTGACAATACAAATAGTATACATTTCAATTTTACACCAAAGAACTTACTGCAAAAATAATGGAAACACCTTAGGTTAACTTCCCACATGATTCTGAGATGACTGAAAGTTGTTTCATGCCTTTAGACATTAAGACAAAAAAGTTGTTATCTCAGTGCATACAATGCTTTGACGTAACAGTAGTATACACTTAAATTGTACTGAAAAGTCCTGACTGCAAACCTAATGGAAACACCTTTGGTTAACTTCCCTCATGATTATGAGATGACTGAAAGTTGTTTCATGCCTCTAGACATCAAGACAAAAAAGTTGTTATCTCAGTGCATACAATGCTTTGACAATACAAAGAGTATACATTTCAATTTTACACCAAAGTACTTACTGCAAACCTAATGGAAACACCTAAGGTTAACTTCCCACATGATTCTGAAATGTCTGCAAGTTGTTTCATGCCCCTGTACATAAAGACAAAAAAGTTGATTTCTCAGAGAATAGAGTGCTTTGACATTAAAAGTATTATACATTTGAATTTTACACCAAAGTACTTAGTGCAAACCTAATGGAAACACCTTAGGTTAACTTCCCACATTATTCTGAGATGACTGAAAGTTGTTTCATGCCTCTAGACATCAAGACAAAAAAGTTGTTATCTCAGTGCATACAATGCTTTGACAATACAAAGAGTATGCATTTCAATTTTAAACCAAAGTACTTACTGCAAACCTAATGGAAACACCTTTGGTTAACTTCCCACATGATTATGAGCAGTTTGAAAGTTGTTTCATGCCTATATACATCAAGACAAAAAAGTTCTTTTCTCAGAACTTCCAAAGATTTGCAATACAAATAGTATACATTTCAATTTTACAGCAAAGTACTTAGTGCAAACCGAATGGAAACACCTTAGGTTAACTTCCCACATGATTCTGAGATGACTGAAAGTTGTTTCATGCCTCTAGACATCAAGACAAAAAAGTTGTTATCTCAGTGCATACAATGCTCTGACAATACAAAGAGTATACATTTCAATTTTACACCAAAGTACTTACTGCAAACCTAATGGAAACACCTTAGGTTAACATCCTACATGATTCTGAAATGTCTGCAAGTTGTTTCATGCCTCTATACATAAAGACAAAAAAGTTGATTTCTCAGAGATTAGAGTGCTTTGACATTAAAAGTATTATAGATTTGAATTTTACACCAAAGTACTTAGTGCAAACCTAATGGAAACACCCTAGTTCAACTTCCCACATGATTCTGAGATGACTGAAAGTTGTTTCATGCCTCTAGACATCAAGACAAAAAAGTTGCTATCTCAGTGCATACAATGCTTTGACAATACAAAGAGTATGCATTTCAATTTTAAACCAAAGTATTTACTGCAAACCTAATGGAAACACCTTTGGTTAACTTCCCACATGATTATGAGCAGTTTGAAAGTTGTTTCATGCCTATATACATCAAGACAAAAAAGTTCTTTTCTCAGTGCTTCCAAAGATTTGCAATACAAATAGTATATATTTCTATTTTACAGCAAAGTACTTAGTGCAAACCTAATGGAAACACCTTAGGTTAACTTCCCACATGATTCTGAGATGACTGAAAGTTGTTTCATGCCTCTAGACATCAAGACAAAAAAGTTGTTATCTCAGTGCATACAATGCTTTGACAATACAAAGAGTATACATTTCAATTTTACACCAAAGTACTTACTGCAAACCTAATGGAACCACCTTAGGTTAACTTCCTACATGATTCTGAAATGTCTGCAAGTTGTTTCATGCCCCTGTACATAAAGACAAAAAAGTTGATTTCTCAGAGATTAGAGTGCTTTGACATTAAAAGTATTATAGATTTGAATTTTACACCAAAGTACTTAGTGCAAACCTAATGGAAACACCCTAGTTCAACTTCCCACATGATTATGAGTAGTTTGAAAGTAGTTTCATGCCTCTGCTCATCAAGACAAAAAAGTTCTTTTCTCAGTGCTTCCAATGCTTTGACAATACAAATAGTATACATTTCAATTTTACACCAAAGAACTTACTGCAAAAATAATGGAAACACCTTAGGTTAACTTCCCACATGATTCTGAGATGACTGAAAGTTGTTTCATGCCTTTAGACATTAAGACAAAAAAGTTGTTATCTCAGTGCATACAATGCTTTGACGTAACAGTAGTATACACTTAAATTGTACTGAAAAGTCCTGACTGCAAACCTAATGGAAACACCTTTGGTTAACTTCCCTCATGATTATGAGATGACTGAAAGTTGTTTCATGCCTCTAGACATCAAGACAAAAAAGTTGTTATCTCAGTGCATACAATGCTTTGACAATACAAAGAGTATACATTTCAATTTTACACCAAAGTACTTACTGCAAACCTAATGGAAACACCTAAGGTTAACTTCCCACATGATTCTGAAATGTCTGCAAGTTGTTTCATGCCCCTGTACATAAAGACAAAAAAGTTGATTTCTCAGAGAATAGAGTGCTTTGACATTAAAAGTATTATACATTTGAATTTTACACCAAAGTACTTAGTGCAAACCTAATGGAAACACCTTAGGTTAACTTCCCACATTATTCTGAGATGACTGAAAGTTGTTTCATGCCTCTAGACATCAAGACAAAAAAGTTGTTATCTCAGTGCATACAATGCTTTGACAATACAAAGAGTATGCATTTCAATTTTAAACCAAAGTAGTTACTGCAAACCTAATGGAAACACCTTTGGTTAACTTCCCACATGATTATGAGCAGTTTGAAAGTTGTTTCATGCCTATATACATCAAGACAAAAAAGTTCTTTTCTCAGAACTTCCAAAGATTTGCAATACAAATAGTATACATTTCAATTTTACAGCAAAGTACTTAGTGCAAACCGAATGGAAACACCTTAGGTTAACTTCCCACATGATTCTGAGATGACTGAAAGTTGTTTCATGCCTCTAGACATCAAGACAAAAAAGTTGTTATCTCAGTGCATACAATGCTCTGACAATACAAAGAGTATACATTTCAATTTTACACCAAAGTACTTACTGCAAACCTAATGGAAACACCTTAGGTTAACATCCTACATGATTCTGAAATGTCTGCAAGTTGTTTCATGCCTCTGTACATAAAGACAAAAAAGTTGATTTCTCAGAGATTAGAGTGCTTTGACATTAAAAGCATTATAGATTTGAATTTTACACCAAAGTACTTAGTGCAAACCTAATGGAAACACCCTAGTTCAACTTCCCACATGATTCTGAGATGACTGAAAGTTGTTTCATGCCTCTAGACATCAAGACAAAAAGTTGCTATCTCAGTGCATACAATGCTTTGACAATACAAAGAGTATGCATTTCAATTTTAAACCAAAGTATTTACTGCAAACCTAATGGAAACACCTTTGGTTAACTTCCCACATGATTATGAGCAGTTTGAAAGTTGTTTCATGCCTATATACATCAAGACAAAAAAGTTCTTTTCTCAGTGCTTCCAAAGATTTGCAATACAAATAGTATATATTTCTATTTTACAGCAAAGTACTTAGTGCAAACCTAATGGAAACACCTTAGGTTAACTTCCCACATGATTCTGAGATGACTGAAAGTTGTTTCATGCCTCTAGACATCAAGACAAAAAAGTTGTTATCTCAGTGCATACAATGCTTTGACAATACAAAGAGTATACATTTCAATTTTACACCAAAGTACTTACTGCAAACCTAATGGAAACACCTTAGGTTAACTTCCTACATGATTCTGAAATGTCTGCAAGTTGTTTCATGCCCCTGTACATAAAGACAAAAAAGTTGATTTCTCAGAGATTAGAGTGCTTTGACATTAAAAGTATTATAGATTTGAATTTTACACCAAAGTACTTAGTGCAAACCTAATGGAAACACCCTAGTTCAACTTCCCACATGATTATGAGTAGTTTGAAAGTAGGTTCATGCCTCTGCTCATCAAGACAAAAAAGTTCTTTTCTCAGTGCTCCCAATGCTTTGACAATACAAATAGTATACATTTCAATTTTACACCAAAGAACTTACTGCAAAACTAATGGAAACACCTTAGGTTAACTTCCCACATGATTCTGAGATGACTGAAAGTTGTTTCATGCCTTTAGACATTAAGAGAAAAAAGTTGTTATCTCAGTGCATACAATGCTTTGACGTAACAGTAGTATACACTTAAATTGTACTGAAAAGTCCTGACTGCAAACCTAATGGAAACACCTTTGGTTAACTTCCCTCATGATTATCAGCAGTTTGAAAGTTTTTTCATGCCTCTATACATCAAGACAACAAAGTTCTTATCTCAGTGCATACAATGCTTTGACAATACAAAGAGTATGCATTTCAATTTTAAACCAAAGTACTTACTGCAAACCTAATGGAAACACCTTTGGTTAACTTCCCACATGATTATGAGCAGTTTGAAAGTTGTTTCATGCCTATATACATCAAGACAAAAAAGTTCTTTTCTCAGTGCTTCCAAAGCTTTGCAATACAAATAGTATACATTTCAATTTTACACCAAAGTACTTAGTGCAAACCTAATGGAAACACCTTAGGTTAACTTCCCACATGATTCTGAGATGACTGAAAGTTGTTTCATGCCTCCAGACATCAAGACAAAAAAGTTGTTATCTCAGTGCATACAATGCTTTGACGTAACAGTAGTATACAGTTAAATTGTACTGAAAAGTCCTGACTGCAAACCTAATGGAAACACCTTTGCTTAACTTCCCTCATGATATTGAGGAGTTTGAAAGTTTTTTCATGCCTCTATACATCAAGACAACAAAGTTGTTATCTCAGTGCATACAATGCTTTGTCAGTACAAATAGTATACACTTCAATTTTACACCAAAGTACTCAGTGCAAACCTAATGGAAACACCTTAGGTTAACTTCCCACATGATTCTGAGATGACTGAAAGTTGTTTCATGCCTCCAGACATCAAGACAAAAAAGTTGTTATCTCAGTGCATACAATGCTTTGACAATACAAAGAGTATACATTTCAATTTTACACCAAAGTACTTACTGCAAACCTAATGGAAACACCTTAGGTTAACTTCCCACATGATTCTGAGATGACTGAAAGTTGTTTCATGCCTCTAGACATCAAGACAAAAAAGTTGTTATCTCAGTGCATACAATGCTCTGACAATACAAAGAGTATACATTTCAATTTTACACCAAAGTACTTACTGCAAACCTAATGGAAACACCTTAGGTTAACATCCTACATGATTCTGAAATGTCTGCAAGTTGTTTCATGCCTCTGTACATAAAGACAAAAAAGTTGATTTCTCAGAGATTAGAGTGCTTTGACATTAAAAGTATTATAGATTTGAATTTTACACCAAAGTACTTAGTGCAAACCTAATGGAAACACCCTAGTTCAACTTCCCACATGATTCTGAGATGACTGAAAGTTGTTTCATGCCTCTAGACATCAAGACAAAAAAGTTGCTATCTCAGTGCATACAATGCTTTGACAATACAAAGAGTATGCATTTCAATTTTAAACCAAAGTATTTACTGCAAACCTAATGGAAACACCTTTGGTTAACTTCCCACATGATTATGAGCAGTTTGAAAGTTGTTTCATGCCTATATACATCAAGACAAAAAAGTTCTTTTCTCAGTGCTTCCAAAGATTTGCAATACAAATAGTATATATTTCTATTTTACAGCAAAGTACTTAGTGCAAACCTAATGGAAACACCTTAGGTTAACTTCCCACATGATTCTGAGATGACTGAAAGTTGTTTCATGCCTCTAGACATCAAGACAAAAAAGTTGTTATCTCAGTGCATACAATGCTTTGACAATACAAAGAGTATACATTTCAATTTTACACCAAAGTACTTACTGCAAACCTAATGGAACCACCTTAGGTTAACTTCCTACATGATTCTGAAATGTCTGCAAGTTGTTTCATGCCCCTGTACATAAAGACAAAAAAGTTGATTTCTCAGAGATTAGAGTGCTTTGACATTAAAAGTATTATAGATTTGAATTTTACACCAAAGTACTTAGTGCAAACCTAATGGAAACACCCTAGTTCAACTTCCCACATGATTATGAGTAGTTTGAAAGTAGTTTCATGCCTCTGCTCATCAAGACAAAAAAGTTCTTTTCTCAGTGCTTCCAATGCTTTGACAATACAAATAGTATACATTTCAATTTTACACCAAAGAACTTACTGCAAAAATAATGGAAACACCTTAGGTTAACTTCCCACATGATTCTGAGATGACTGAAAGTTGTTTCATGCCTTTAGACATTAAGACAAAAAAGTTGTTATCTCAGTGCATACAATGCTTTGACGTAACAGTAGTATACACTTAAATTGTACTGAAAAGTCCTGACTGCAAACCTAATGGAAACACCTTTGGTTAACTTCCCTCATGATTATGAGATGACTGAAAGTTGTTTCATGCCTCTAGACATGAAGACAAAAAAGTTGTTATCTCAGTGCATACAATGCTTTGACAATACAAAGAGGAAACATTTCAATTTTACACCAAAGTACTTACTGCAAACCTAATGGAAACACCTAAGGTTAACTTCCCACATGATTCTGAAATGTCTGCAAGTTGTTTCATGCCCCTGTACATAAAGACAAAAAAGTTGATTTCTCAGAGAATAGAGTGCTTTGACATTAAAAGTATTATACATTTGAATTTTACACCAAAGTACTTAGTGCAAACCTAATGGAAACACCCTAGTTCAACTTCCCACATGATTCTGAGATGACTGAAAGTTGTTTCATGCCTCTAGACATCAAGACAAAAAAGTTGTTATCTCAGTGCATACAATGCTTTGTCAGTACAAATAGTATACACTTCAATTTTACACCAAAGTACTTAGTGCAAACCTAATGGAAACACCTTAGGTTAACTTCCCACATGATTCTGAGATGACTGAAAGTTGTTTCATGCCTCTAGACATCAAGACAAAAAAGTTGTTATCTCAGTGCATACAATGCTTTGACAATACAAAGAGTATACATTTCAATTTTACACCAAAGTACTTACTGCAAACCTAATGGAAACACCTAAGGTTAACTTCCCACATGATTCTGAAATGTCTGCAAGTTGTTTCATACCCCTGTACATAAAGACAAAAAAGTTGATTTCTCAGAGAATAGAGTGCTTTGACATTAAAAGTATTATACATTTGAATTTTACACCAAAGTACTTAGTGCAAACCTAATGGAAACACCTTAGGTTAACTTCCCACATTATTCTGAGATGACTGAAAGTTGTTTCATGCCTCTAGACATCAAGACAAAAAAGTTGTTATCTCAGTGCATACAATGCTTTGACAATACAAAGAGTATGCATTTCAATTTTAAACCAAAGTACTTACTGCAAACCTAATGGAAACACCTTTGGTTAACTTCCCACATGATTATGAGCAGTTTGAAAGTTGTTTCATGCCTATATACATCAAGACAAAAAAGTTCTTTTCTCAGAACTTCCAAAGATTTGCAATACAAATACTATACATTTCAATTTTACAGCAAAGTACTTAGTGCAAACCGAATGGAAACACCTTAGGTTAACTTCCCACATGATTCTGAGATGACTGAAAGTTGTTTCATGCCTCTAGACATCAAGACAAAAAAGTTGTTATCTCAGTGCATACAATGCTCTGACAATACAAAGAGTATACATTTCAATTTTACACCAAAGTACTTACTGCAAACCTAATGGAAACACCTTAGGTTAACATCCTACATGATTCTGAAATGTCTGCAAGTTGTTTCATGCCTCTGTACATAAAGACAAAAAAGTTGATTTCTCAGAGATTAGAGTGCTTTGACATTAAAAGTATTATAGATTTGAATTTTACACCAAAGTACTTAGTGCAAACCTAATGGAAACACCCTAGTTCAACTTCCCACATGATTCTGAGATGACTGAAAGTTGTTTCATGCCTCTAGACATCAAGACAAAAAAAGTTGCTATCTCAGTGCATACAATGCTTTGACAATACAAAGAGTATGCATTTCAATTTTAAACCAAAGTATTTACTGCAAACCTAATGGAAACACCTTTGGTTAACTTCCCACATGATTATGAGCAGTTTGAAAGTTGTTTCATGCCTATATACATCAAGACAAAAAAGTTCTTTTCTCAGTGCTTCCAAAGATTTGCAATACAAATAGTATATATTTCTATTTTACAGCAAAGTACTTAGTGCAAACCTAATGGAAACACCTTAGGTTAACTTCCCACATGATTCTGAGATGACTGAAAGTTGTTTCATGCCTCTAGACATCAAGACAAAAAAGTTGTTATCTCAGTGCATACAATGCTTTGACAATACAAAGAGTATACATTTCAATTTTACACCAAAGTACTTACTGCAAACCTAATGGAAACACCTTAGGTTAACTTCCTACATGATTCTGAAATGTCTGCAAGTTGTTTCATGCCCCTGTACATAAAGACAAAAAAGTTGATTTCTCAGAGATTAGAGTGCTTTGACATTAAAAGTATTATAGATTGAATTTTACACCAAAGTACTTAGTGCAAACCTAATGGAAACACCCTAGTTCAACTTCCACATGATTATGAGTAGTTTGAAAGTAGGTTCATGCCTCTGCTCATCAAGACAAAAAAGTTCTTTTCTCAGTGCTCCCAATGCTTTGACAATACAAATAGTATACATTTCAATTTTACAAAAAAGAACTTACTGCAAAACTAATGGAAACACCTTAGGTTAACTTCCCACATGATTCTGAGATGACTGAAAGTTGTTTCATGCCTTTAGACATTAAGAGAAAAAAGTTGTTATCTCAGTGCATACAATGCTTTGACGTAACAGTAGTATACACTTAAATTGTACTGAAAAGTCCTGACTGCAAACCTAATGGAAACACCTTTGGTTAACTTCCCTCATGATTATCAGCAGTTTGAAAGTTTTTTCATGCCTCTATACATCAAGACAACAAAGTTCTTATCTCAGTGCATACAATGCTTTGACAATACAAAGAGTATGCATTTCAATTTTAAACCAAAGTACTTACTGCAAACCTAATGGAAACACCTTTGGTTAACTTCCCACATGATTATGAGCAGTTTGAAAGTTGTGTCATGCCTATATACATCAAGACAAAAAAGTTCTTTCTCAGTGCTTCCAAAGCTTTGCAATACAAATAGTATACATTTCAATTTTACACCAAAGTACTTAGTGCAAACCTAATGGAAACACCTTAGGTTAACTTCCCACATGATTCTGAGATGACTGAAAGTTGTTTCATGCCTCCAGACATCAAGACAAAAAAGTTGTTATCTCAGTGCATACAATGCTTTGACGTAACAGTAGTATACAGTTAAATTGTACTGAAAAGTCCTGACTGCAAACCTAATGGAAACACCTTTGCTAACTTCCCTCATGATATTGAGGAGTTTGAAAGTTTTTTCATGCCTCTATACATCAAGACAACAAAGTTGTTATCTCAGTGCATACAATGCTTTGTCAGTACAAATAGTATACACTTCAATTTTACACCAAAGTACTCAGTGCAAACCTAATGGAAACACCTTAGGTTAACTTCCCACATGATTCTGAGATGACTGAAAGTTGTTTCATGCCTCCAGACATCAAGACAAAAAAGTTGTTATCTCAGTGCATACAATGCTTTGACAATACAAAGAGTATACATTTCAATTTTACACCAAAGTACTTACTGCAAACCTAATGGAAACACCTTAGGTTAACTTCCTACATGATTCTGAAATGTCTGCAAGTTGTTTCATGCCTCTGTACATAAAGACAAAAAAGTTGATTTCTCAGAGATTAGAGTGCTTTGACATTAAAAGTATTACAGATTTGAATTTTACACCAAAGTACTTAGTGCAAACCTAATTGAAACACCCTAGTTCAACTTCCCACATGATTATGAGTAGTTTGAAAGTAGTTTCATGCCTCTGCTCATCAAGATAAAAAAGTTCTTTTCTCAGTGCTTCCAATGCTTTGACAATACAAATAGTATACATTTCAATTTTACACCAAAGAACTTACTGCAAAACTAATGGAAACAGCTTAGGTTAACTTCCCACATGATTCTGAGATGACTGAAACTTGTTTCATGCCTTTAGACATTAAGACAAAAAAGTTGTTATCTCAGTGCATACAATGCTTTGACGTAACAGTAGTATACACTTAAATTGTACTGAAAAGTCCTGACTGCAAACCTAATGGAAACACCTTTGGTTAACTTCCCTCATGATTATGAGCAGATTGAAAGTTTTTTCATGCCTCTATACATCAAGACAACAAAGTTCTTATCTCAGTGCATACAATGCTTTGTCAGTACAAATAGTATACACTTCAATTTTACACCAAAGTACTTAGTGCAAACCTAATGGAAACTCCTTAGGTTAACTTCCCACATGATTCTGAGATGACTGAAAGTTGTTTCATGCCTCTAGACATCAAGACAAAAAAGTTGTTATCTCAGTGCATACAATGCTTTGACAATACAAAGAGTATACATTTCAATTTTACACCAAAGGACTTACTGCAAACCTAATGGAAACACCTAAGGTTAACTTCCCACATGATTCTGAAATGTCTGCAAGTTGTTTCATGCCCCTGTACATAAAGACAAAAAAGTTGATTTCTCAGAGAATAGAGTGCTTTGACATGAAAAGTATTATACATTTGAATTTTACACCAAAGTACTTAGTGCAAACCTAATGGAAACACCTTAGGTTAACTTCCCACATGATTCTGAGATGACTGAAAGTTGTTTCATGCCTCTAGACATCAAGACAAAAAAGTTGTTATCTCAGTGCATACAATGCTTTGACAATACAAAGAGTATGCATTTCAATTTTAAACCAAAGTACTTACTGCAAACCTAATGGAAACACCTTTGGTTAACTTCCCACATGATTATCAGCAGTTTGAAAGTTGTTTCATGCCTATATACAGCAAGACAAAAAAGTTCTTTTCTCAGTGCTTCCAAAGCTTTGCAATACAAATAGTATACATTTCAATTTTACACCAAAGTACTTAGTGCAAACCTAATGGAAACACCTTAGGTTAACTTCCCACATGATTCTGAGATGACTGAAAGTTGTTTCATGCCTCCAGACATCAAGACAAAAAAGTTGTTATCTCAGTGCATACAATGCTTTGACAATACAAAGAGTATACATTTCAATTTTACACCAAAGTACTTACTGCAAACCTAATGGAAACACCTTAGGTTAACTTCCTACATGATTCTGAAATGTCTGCAAGTTGTTTCATGCCTCTGTACATAAAGACAAAAAAGTTGATTTCTCAGAGATTAGAGTGCTTTGACATTAAAAGTATTATAGATTTGAATTTTACACCAAAGTACTTAGTGCAAACCTAATGGAAACACCCTAGTTCAACTTCCCACATGATTATGAGTAGTTTGAAAGTAGTTTCATGCCTCTGCTCATCAAGACAAAAAAGTTCTTTTCTCAGTGCTTCCAATGCTTTGACAATACAAATAGTATACATTTCAATTTTACACCAAAGAACTTACTGCAAAACTAATGGAAACACCTTAGGTTAACTTCCCACATGATTCTGAGATGACTGAAAGTTGTTTCATGCCTTTAGACATTAAGAGAAAAAAGTTGTTATCTCAGTGCATACAATGCTTTGACGTAACAGTAGTATACACTTAAATTGTACTGAAAAGTCCTGACTGCAAACCTAATGGAAACACCTTTGGTTAACTTCCCTCATGATTATGAGATGACTGAAAGTTGTTTCATGCCTCTATACATCAAGACAACAAAGTTCTTATCTCAGTGCATACAATGCTTTGTCAGTACAAATAGTATACACTTCAATTTTACACCAAAGTACTTAGTGCAAACCTAATGGAAACACCTTAGGTTAACTTCCCACATGATTACGAGATGACTGAAAGTTGTTTCATGCCTCTAGACATCAAGACAAAAAAGTTGTTATCTCAGTGCATACAATGCTTTGACAATACAAAGAGTATACATTTCAATTTTACACCAAAGTACTTACTGCAAACCTAATGGAAACACCTAAGGTTAACTTCCCTCATGATTCTGAAATGTCTGCAAGTTGTTTCATGCCCCTGTACATAAAGACAAAAAAGTTGATTTCTCAGAGAATAGAGTGCTTTGACATTAAAAGTATTATACATTTGAATTTTACACCAAAGTACTTAGTGCAAACCTAATGGAAACACCTTAGGTTAACTTCCCACATGATTCTGAGATGACTGAAAGTTGTTTCATGACTCTAGACATCAAGACAAAAAAGTTGTTATCTCAGTGCATACAATGCTTTGACAATACAAAGAGTATGCATTTCAATTTTAAACCAAAGTACTTACTGCAAACCTAATGGAAACACCTTTGGTTAACTTCCCACATGATTATGAGCAGTTTGAAAGTTGTTTCATGCCTATATACAGGAAGACAAAAAAGTTCTTTTCTCAGTGCTTCCAAAGCTTTGCAATACAAATAGTATACATTTCAATTTTACACCGAAGTACTTAGTGCAAACCTAATGGAAACACCTTAGGTTAACTTCCCACATGATTCTGAGATGACTGAAAGTTGTTTCATGCCTCCAGACATCAAGACAAAAAAGTTGTTATCTCAGTGCATACAATGCTTTGACAATACAAAGAGTATACATTTCAATTTTACACCAAAGTACTTACTGCAAACCTAATGGAAACACCTTAGGTTAACTTCCTACATGATTCTGAAATGTCTGCAAGTTGTTTCATGCCTCTGTACATAAAGACAAAAAAGTTGATTTCTCAGAGATTAGAGTGCTTTGACATTAAAAGTATTATAGATTTGAATTTTACACCAAAGTACTTAGTGCAAACCTAATGGAAACACCCTAGTTCAACTTCCCACATGATTATGAGTAGTTTGAAAGTAGTTTCATGCCTCTGCTCATCAAGACAAAAAAGTTCTTTTCTCAGTGCTTCCAATGCTTTGACAATACAAATAGTATACATTTCAATTTTACACCAAAGAACTTACTGCAAAACTAATGAAAACACCTTAGGTTAACTTCCCACATGATTCTGAGATGACTGAAAGTTGTTTCATGCCTTTAGACATTAAGACAAAAAAGTTGTTATCTCAGTGCATACAATGCTTTGACGTAACAGTAGTATACACTTAAATTGTACTGAAAAGTCCTGACTGCAAACCTAATGGAAACACCTTTGCTTAACTTCCCTCATGATTATGAGCAGATTGAAAGTTTTTTCATGCCTCTATACATCAAGACAACAAAGTTCCTATCTCAGTGCATACAATGCTTTGTCAGTACAAATAGTATACACTTCAATTTTACACCAAAGTACTTAGTGCAAACCTAATGCAAACTCCTTAGGTTAACTTCCCACATGATTCTGAGATGACTGAAAGTTGTTTCATGCCTCTAGACATCAAGACAAAAAAGTTGTTATCTCAGTGCATACAATGCTTTGACAATACAAAGAGTATACATTTCAATTTTACACCAAAGTACTTACTGCAAACCTAATGGAAACACCTAAGGTTAACTTCCCACATGATTCTGAAATGTCTGCAAGTTGTTTCATGCCCCTGTACATAAAGACAAAAAAGTTGATTTCTCAGAGAATAGAGTGCTTTGACATTAAAAGTATTATACATTTGAATTTTACACCAAAGTACTTAGTGCAAACCTAATGGAAACACCTTAGGTTAACTTCCCACATGATTCTGAGATGACTGAAAGTTGTTTCATGCCTCTAGACATCAAGACAAAAAAGTTGTTATCTCAGTGCATACAATGCTTTGACAATACAAAGAGTATGCATTTCAATTTTAAACCAAAGTACTTACTGCAAACCTAATGGAAACACCTTTGCTTAACTTCCCTCATGATATTGAGGAGTTTGAAAGTTTTTTCATGCCTCTATACATCAAGACAACAAAGTTGTTATCTCAGTGCATACAATGCTTTGTCAGTACAAATAGTATACACTTCAATTTTACACCAAAGTACTTAGTGCAAACCTAATGGAAACACCTTAGGTTAACTTCCCACATGATTCTGAGATGACTGAAAGTTGTTTCATGCCTCCAGACATCAAGACAAAAAAGTTGTTATCTCAGTGCATACAATGCTTTGACAATACAAAGAGTATACATTTCAATTTTACACCAAAGTACTTACTGCAAACCTAATGGAAACACCTTAGGTTAACTTCCTACATGATTCTGAAATGTCTGCAAGTTGTTTCATGCCTCTGTACATAAAGACAAAAAAGTTGATTTCTCAGAGATTAGAGTGCTTTGACATTAAAAGTATTATAGATTTGAATTTTACACCAAAGTACTTAGTGCAAACCTAATGGAAACACCCTAGTTCAACTTCCCACATGATTATGAGTAGTTTGAAAGTAGTTTCATGCCTCTGCTCATCAAGACAAAAAAGTTCTTTTCTCAGTGCTTCCAATGCTTTGACAATACAAAAAGTATACATTTCAATTTTACACCAAAGAACTTACTGCAAAACTAATGGAAACACCTTAGGTTAACTTCCCACATGATTCTGAGATGACTGAAACTTGTTTCATGCCTTTAGACATTAAGACAAAAAAGTTGTTATCTCAGTGCATACAATGCTTTGACGTAACAGTAGTATACACTTAAATAGTACTGAAAAGTCCTGACTGCAAACCTAATGGAAACACCTTTGGTTAACTTCCCTCATGATTATGAGCAGATTGAAAGTTTTTTCATGCCTCTATACATCAAGACAACAAAGTTCTTATCTCAGTGCATACAATGCTTTGTCAGTACAAATAGTATACACTTCAATTTTACACCAAAGTACTTAGTGCAAACCTAATGGAAACACCTTAGGTTAACTTCCCACATGATTCTGAGATGACTGAAAGTTGTTTCATGCCTCTAGACATCAAGACAAAAAAGTTGTTATCTCAGTGCATACAATGCTTTGACAATACAAAGAGTATACATTTCAATTTTACACCAAATTACTTACTGCAAACCTAATGGAAACACCTTAGGTTAACTTCCTACATGATTCTGAAATGTCTGCAAGTTGTTTCATGCCTCTGTACATAAAGACAAAAAAGTTGATTTCTCAGAGATTAGAGTGCTTTGACATTAAAAGTATTATAGATTTGAATTTTACACCAAAGTACTTAGTGCAAACCTAATGGAAACACCCTAGTTCAACTTCCCACATGATTATGAGTAGTTTGAAAGTAGTTTCATGCCTCTGCTCATCAAGATAAAAAAGTTCTTTTCTCAGTGCTTCCAATGCTTTGACAATACAAATAGTATACATTTCAATTTTACACCAAAGAACTTACTGCAAAACTAATGGAAACACCTTAGGTTAACTTCCCACATGATTCTGAGATGACTGAAAGTTGTTTCATGCCTTTAGACATTAAGAGAAAAAAGTTGTTATCTCAGTGCATACAATGCTTTGACGTAACAGTAGTATACACTTAAATTGTACTGAAAAGTCCTGACTGCAAACCTAATGGAAACACCTTTGGTTAACTTCCCTCATGATTATGAGATGACTGAAAGTTGTTTCATGCCTCTATACATCAAGACAACAAAGTTCTTATCTCAGTGCATACAATGCTTTGTCAGTACAAATAGTATACACTTCAATTTTACACCAAAGTACTTAGTGCAAACCTAATGGAAACACCTTAGGTTAACTTCCCACATGATTACGAGATGACTGAAAGTTGTTTCATGCCTCTAGACATCAAGACAAAAAAGTTGTTATCTCAGTGCATACAATGCTTTGACAATACAAAGAGTATACATTTCAATTTTACACCAAATTACTTACTGCAAACCTAATGGAAACACCTAAGGTTAACTTCCCTCATGATTCTGAAATGTCTGCAAGTTGTTTCATGCCCCTGTACATAAAGACAAAAAAGTTGATTTCTCAGAGAATAGAGTGCTTTGACATTAAAAGTATTATACATTTGAATTTTACACCAAAGTACTTAGTGCAAACCTAATGGAAACACCTTAGGTTAACTTCCCACATGATTCTGAGATGACTGAAAGTTGTTTCATGCCTCTAGACATCAAGACAAAAAAGTTGTTATCTCAGTGCATACAATGCTTTGACAATACAAAGAGTATGCATTTCAATTTTAAACCAAAGTACTTACTGCAAACCTAATGGAAACACCTTTGGTTAACTTCCCACATGATTATGAGCAGTTTGAAAGTTGTTTCATGCCTATATACAGGAAGACAAAAAAGTTCTTTTCTCAGTGCTTCCAAAGCTTTGCAATACAAATAGTATACATTTCAATTTTACACCAAAGTACTTAGTGCAAACCTAATGGAAACACCTTAGGTTAACTTCCCACATGATTCTGAGATGACTGAAAGTTGTTTCATGCCTCCAGACATCAAGACAAAAAAGTTGTTATCTCAGTGTATACAATGCTTTGACAATACAAAGAGTATACATTTCAATTTTACACCAAAGTACTTACTGCAAACCTAATGGAAACACCTTAGGTTAACTTCCTACATGATTCTGAAATGTCTGCAAGTTGTTTCATGCCTCTGTACATAAAGACAAAAAAGTTGATTTCTCAGAGATTAGAGTGCTTTGACATTAAAAGTATTATAGATTTGAATTTTACACCAAAGTACTTAGTGCAAACCTAATGGAAACACCCTAGTTCAACTTCCCACATGATTATGAGTAGTTTGAAAGTAGTTTCATGCCTCTGCTCATCAAGACAAAAAAGTTCTTTTCTCAGTGCTTCCAATGCTTTGACAATACAAATAGTATACATTTCAATTTTACACCAAAGAACTTACTGCAAAACTAATGAAAACACCTTAGGTTAACTTCCCACATGATTCTGAGATGACTGAAAGTTGTTTCATGCCTTTAGACATTAAGACAAAAAAGTTGTTATCTCAGTGCAAGCAATGCTTTGACGTAACAGTAGTATACACTTAAATTGTACTGAAAAGTCCTGACTGCAAACCTAATGGAAACACCTTTGCTTAACTTCCCTCATGATTATGAGCAGATTGAAAGTTTTTTCATGCCTCTATACATCAAGACAACAAAGTTCCTATCTCAGTGCATACAATGCTTTGTCAGTACAAATAGTATACACTTCAATTTTACACCAAAGTACTTAGTGCAAACCTAATGCAAACTCCTTAGGTTAACTTCCCACATGATTCTGAGATGACTGAAAGTTGTTTCATGCCTCTAGACATCAAGACAAAAAAGTTGTTATCTCAGTGCATACAATGCTTTGACAATACAAAGAGCATACATTTCAATTTTACACCAAAGTACTTACTGCAAACCTAATGGAAACACCTAAGGTTAACTTCCCACATGATTCTGAAATGTCTGCAAGTTGTTTCATGCCCCTGTACATAAAGACAAAAAAGTTGATTTCTCAGAGAATAGAGTGCTTTGACATTAAAAGTATTATACATTTGAATTTTACACCAAAGTACTTAGTGCAAACCTAATGGAAACACCTTAGGTTAACTTCCCACATGATTCTGAGATGACTGAAAGTTGTTTCATGCCTCTAGACATCAAGACAAAAAAGTTGTTATCTCAGTGCATACAATGCTTTGACAATACAAAGAGTATGCATTTCAATTTTAAACCAAAGTACTTACTGCAAACCTAATGGAAACACCTTTGCTTAACTTCCCTCATGATATTGAGGAGTTTGAAAGTTTTTTCATGCCTCCAGACATCAAGACAAAAAAGTTGTTATCTCAGTGCATACAATGCTTTGACAATACAAAGAGTATACATTTCAATTTTACACCAAAGTACTTACTGCAAACCTAATGGAAACACCTTAGTTTAACTTCCTACATGATTCTGAAATGTCTGCAAGTTGTTTCATGCCTCTGTACATAAAGACAAAAAAGTTGATTTCTCAGAGATTAGAGTGCTTTGACATTAAAAGTATTATAGATTTGAATTTTACACCAAAGTACTTAGTGCAAACCTAATGGAAACACCCTAGTTCAACTTCCCACATGATTATGAGTAGTTTGAAAGTAGTTTCATGCCTCTGCTCATCAAGACAAAAAAGTTCTTTTCTCAGTGCTTCCAATGCTTTGACAATACAAATAGTATACATTTCAATTTTACACCAAAGAACTTACTGCAAAACTAATGGAAACACCTTAGGTTAACTTCCCACATGATTCTGAGATGACTGAAACTTGTTTCATGCCTTTAGACATTAAGACAAAAAAGTTGTTATCTCAGTGCATACAATGCTTTGACGTAACAGTAGTATACACTTAAATAGTACTGAAAAGTCCTGACTGCAAACCTAATGGAAACACCTTTGGTTAACTTCCCTCATGATTATGAGCAGATTGAAAGTTTTTTCATGCCTCTATACATCAAGACAACAAAGTTCTTATCTCAGTGCATACAATGCTTTGTCAGTACAAATAGTATACACTTCAATTTTACACCAAAGTACTTAGTGCAAACCTAATGGAAACACCTTAGGTTAACTTCCCACATGATTCTGAGATGACTGAAAGTTGTTTCATGCCTCTAGACATCAAGACAAAAAAGTTGTTATCTCAGTGCATACAATGCTTTGACGTAACAGTAGTATACAGTTAAATTGTACTGAAAAGTCCTGACTGCAAACCTAAAGGAAACACCTTTGCTTAACTTCCCTCATGATATTGAGGAGTTTGAAAGTTTTTTCATGCCTCTATACATCAAGACAACAAAGTTGTTATCTCAGTGCATACAATGCTTTGTCAGTACAAATAGTATACACTTCAATTTTACACCAAAGTACTTAGTGCAAACCTAATGGAAACACCTTAGGTTAACTTCCCACATGATTCTGAGATGACTGAAATTTGTTTCATGCCTCCAGACATCAAGACAAAAAAGTTGTTATCTCAGTGCATACAATGCTTTGACAATACAAAGAGTATACATTTCAATTTTACACCAAAGTACTTACTGCAAACCTAATGGAAACACCTTAGGTTAACTTCCTACATGATTCTGAAATGTCTGCAAGTTGTTTCATGCCTCTGTACATAAAGACAAAAAAGTTGATTTCTCAGAGATTAGAGTGCTTTGACATTAAAAGTATTATAGATTTGAATTTTACACCAAAGTACTTAGTGCAAACCTAATGGAAACACCCTAGTTCAACTTCCCACATGATTATGAGTAGTTTGAAAGTAGTTTCATGCCTCTGCTCATCAAGACAAAAAAGTTCTTTTCTCTGTGCTTCCAATGCTTTGACAATACAAATAGTATACATTTCAATTTTACACCAAAGAACTTACTGCAAAACTAATGGAAACACCTTAGGTTAACTTCCCACATGATTCTGAGATGACTGAAACTTGTTTCATGCCTTTAGACATTAAGACAAAAAAGTTGTTATCTCAGTGCATACAATGCTTTGACGTAACAGTAGTATACACTTAAATAGTACTGAAAAGTCCTGACTGCAAACCTAATGGAAACACCTTTGGTTAACTTCCCTCATGATTATGAGCAGATTGAAAGTTTTTTCATGCCTCTATACATCAAGACAACAAAGTTCTTATCTCAGTGCATACAATGCTTTGTCAGTACAAATAGTATACACTTCAATTTTACACCAAAGTACTTAGTGCAAACCTAATGGAAACACCTTAGGTTAACTTCCCACATGATTCTGAGATGACTGAAAGTTGTTTCATGCCTCTAGACATCAAGACAAAAAAGTTGTTATCTCAGTGCATACAATGCTTTGACGTAACAGTAGTATACAGTTAAATTGTACTGAAAAGTCCTGACTGCAAACCTAAAGGAAACACCTTTGCTTAACTTCCCTCATGATATTGAGGAGTTTGAAAGTTTTTTCATGCCTCTATACATCAAGACAACAAAGTTGTTATCTCAGTGCATACAATGCTTTGTCAGTACAAATAGTATACACTTCAATTTTACACCAAAGTACTTAGTGCAAACCTAATGGAAACACCTTAGGTTAACTTCCCACATGATTCTGAGATGACTGAAATTTGTTTCATGCCTCCAGACATCAAGACAAAAAAGTTGTTATCTCAGTGCATACAATGCTTTGACAATACAAAGAGTATACATTTCAATTTTACACCAAAGTACTTACTGCAAACCTAATGGAAACACCTTAGGTTAACTTCCTACATGATTCTGAAATGTCTGCAAGTTGTTTCATGCCTCTGTACATAAAGACAAAAAAGTTGATTTCTCAGAGATTAGAGTGCTTTGACATTAAAAGTATTATAGATTTGAATTTTACACCAAAGTACTTAGTGCAAACCTAATGGAAACACCCTAGTTCAACTTCCCACATGATTATGAGTAGTTTGAAAGTAGTTTCATGCCTCTGCTCATCAAGACAAAAAAGTTCTTTTCTCAGTGCTTCCAATGCTTTGACAATACAAATAGTATACATTTCAATTTTACACCAAAGAACTTACTGCAAAACTAATGAAAACACCTTAGGTTAACTTCCCACATGATTCTGAGATGACTGAAAGTTGTTTCATGCCTTTAGACATTAAGACAAAAAAGTTGTTATCTCAGTGCAAGCAATGCTTTGACGTAACAGTAGTATATCCTTAAATTGTACTGAAAAGTCCTGACTGCAAACCTAATGGAAACACCTTTGCTTAACTTCCCTCATGATTATGAGCAGATTGAAAGTTTTTTCATGCCTCTATACATCAAGACAACAAAGTTCCTATCTCAGTGCATACAATGCTTTGTCAGTACAAATAGTATACACTTCAATTTTACACCAAAGTACTTAGTGCAAACCTAATGCAAACTCCTTAGGTTAACTTCCCACATGATTCTGAGATGACTGAAAGTTCTTTCATGCCTCTAGACATCAAGACAAAAAAGTTGTTATCTCAGTGCATACAATGCTTTGACAATACAAAGAGTATACATTTCAATTTTACACCAAAGTACTTACTGCAAACCTAATGGAAACACCTAAGGTTAACTTCCCACATGATTCTGAAATGTCTGCAAGTTGTTTCATGCCCCTGTACATAAAGACAAAAAAGTTGATTTCTCAGAGAATAGAGTGCTTTGACATTAAAAGTATTATACATTTGAATTTTACACCAAAGTACTTAGTGCAAACCTAATGGAAACACCTTAGGTTAACTTCCCACATGATTCTGAGATGACTGAAAGTTGTTTCATGCCTCTAGACATCAAGACAAAAAAGTTGTTATCTCAGTGCATACAATGCTTTGACAATACAAAGAGTATGCATTTCAATTTTAAACCAAAGTACTTACTGCAAACCTAATGGAAACACCTTTGCTTAACTTCCCTCATGATATTGAGGAGTTTGAAAGTTTTTTCATGCCTCTATACATCAAGACAACAAAGTTGTTATCTCAGTGCATACAATGCTTTGTCAGTACAAATAGTAAACACTTCAATTTTACACCAAAGTACTTAGTGCAAACCTAATGGAAACACCTTAGGTTAACTTCCCACATGATTCTGAGATGACTGAAAGTTGTTTCATGCCTACAGACATCAAGACAAAAAAGTTGTTATCTCAGTGCATACAATGCTTTGACAATACAAAGAGTATACATTTCAATTTTACACCAAAGTACTTACTGCAAACCTAATGGAAACACCTTAGGTTAACTTCCTACATGATTCTGAAATGTCTGCAAGTTGTTTCATGCCTCTGTACATAAAGACAAAAAAGTTGATTTCTCAGAGATTAGAGTGCTTTGACATTAAAAGTATTATAGATTTGAATTTTACACCAAAGTACTTAGTGCAAACCTAATGGAAACACCCTAGTTCAACTTCCCACATGATTATGAGTAGTTTGAAAGTAGTTTCATGCCTCTGCTCATCAAGACAAAAAAGTTCTTTTCTCAGTGCTTCCAATGCTTTGACAATACAAATAGTATACATTTCAATTTTACACCAAAGAACTTACTGCAAAACTAATGGAAACACCTTAGGTTAACTTCCCACATGATTCTGAGATGACTGAAACTTGTTTCATGCCTTTAGACATTAAGACAAAAAAGTTGTTATCTCAGTGCATACAATGCTTTGACGTAACAGTAGTATACACTTAAATAGTACTGAAAAGTCCTGACTGCAAACCTAATGGAAACACCTTTGGTTAACTTCCCTCATGATTATGAGCAGATTGAAAGTTTTTTCATGCCTCTATACATCAAGACAACAAAGTTCTTATCTCAGTGCATACAATGCTTTGTCAGTACAAATAGTATACACTTCAATTTTACACCAAAGTACTTAGTGCAAACCTAATGGAAACACCTTAGGTTAACTTCCCACATGATTCTGAGATGACTGAAAGTTGTTTCATGCCTCTAGACATCAAGACAAAAAAGTTGTTATCTCAGTGCATACAATGCTTTGACGTAACAGTAGTATACAGTTAAATTGTACTGAAAAGTCCTGACTGCAAACCTAAAGGAAACACCTTTGCTTAACTTCCCTCATGATATTGAGGAGTTTGAAAGTTTTTTCATGCCTCTATACATCAAGACAACAAAGTTGTTATCTCAGTGCATACAATGCTTTGTCAGTACAAATAGTATACACTTCAATTTTACACCAAAGTACTTAGTGCAAACCTAATGGAAACACCTTAGGTTAACTTCCCACATGATTCTGAGATGACTGAAATTTGTTTCATGCCTCCAGACATCAAGACAAAAAAGTTGTTATCTCAGTGCATACAATGCTTTGACAATACAAAGAGTATACATTTCAATTTTACACCAAAGTACTTACTGCAAACCTAATGGAAACACCTTAGGTTAACTTCCTACATGATTCTGAAATGTCTGCAAGTTGTTTCATGCCTCTGTACATAAAGACAAAAAAGTTGATTTCTCAGAGATTAGAGTGCTTTGACATTAAAAGTATTATAGATTTGAATTTTACACCAAAGTACTTAGTGCAAACCTAATGGAAACACCCTAGTTCAACTTCCCACATGATTATGAGTAGTTTGAAAGTAGTTTCATGCCTCTGCTCATCAAGACAAAAAAGTTCTTTTCTCTGTGCTTCCAATGCTTTGACAATACAAATAGTATACATTTCAATTTTACACCAAAGAACTTACTGCAAAACTAATGGAAACACCTTAGGTTAACTTCCCACATGATTCTGAGATGACTGAAACTTGTTTCATGCCTTTAGACATTAAGACAAAAAAGTTGTTATCTCAGTGCATACAATGCTTTGACGTAACAGTAGTATACACTTAAATAGTACTGAAAAGTCCTGACTGCAAACCTAATGGAAACACCTTTGGTTAACTTCCCTCATGATTATGAGCAGATTGAAAGTTTTTTCATGCCTCTATACATCAAGACAACAAAGTTCTTATCTCAGTGCATACAATGCTTTGTCAGTACAAATAGTATACACTTCAATTTTACACCAAAGTACTTAGTGCAAACCTAATGGAAACACCTTAGGTTAACTTCCCACATGATTCTGAGATGACTGAAAGTTGTTTCATGCCTCTAGACATCAAGACAAAAAAGTTGTTATCTCAGTGCATACAATGCTTTGACGTAACAGTAGTATACAGTTAAATTGTACTGAAAAGTCCTGACTGCAAACCTAAAGGAAACACCTTTGCTTAACTTCCCTCATGATATTGAGGAGTTTGAAAGTTTTTTCATGCCTCTATACATCAAGACAACAAAGTTGTTATCTCAGTGCATACAATGCTTTGTCAGTACAAATAGTATACACTTCAATTTTACACCAAAGTACTTAGTGCAAGCCTAATGGAAACACCTTAGGTTAACTTCCCACATGATTCTGAGATGACTGAAATTTGTTTCATGCCTCCAGACATCAAGACAAAAAAGTTGTTATCTCAGTGCATACAATGCTTTGACGTAACAGTAGTATACACTTAAATTGTACTGAAAAGTCCTGACTGCAAACCTAATGGAAACACCTTTGCTTAACTTCCCTCATGATTATGAGCAGATTGAAAGTTTTTTCATGCCTCTATACATCAAGACAACAAAGTTCTTATCTCAGTGCATACAAAGCTTTGTCAGTACAAATAGTATACACTTCAATTTTACACCAAAGTACTTAGTGCAAACCTAATGGAAACACCTTAGGTTAACTTCCCACATGATTCTGAGATGACTGAAAGTTGTTTCATGCCTCCAGACATCAAGACAAAAAAGTTGTTATCTCAGTGCATACAATGCTTTGACAATACAAAGAGTATACATTTCAATTTTACACCAAAGTACTTACTGCAAACCTAATGGAAACACCTTAGGTTAACTTCCTACATGATTCTGAAATGTCTGCAAGTTGTTTCATGCCTCTGTACATAAAGACAAAAAAGTTGATTTCTCAGAGATTTGAGTGCTTTGACATTAAAAGTATTATAGATTTGAATTTTACACCAAAGTACTTAGTGCAAACCTAATGGAAACACCATAGTTCAACTTCCCACATGATTATGAGTAGTTTGAAAGTAGTTTCATGCCTCTGCTCATCAAGACAAAAAATGTTCTTTTCTCAGTGCTTCCAATGCTTTGACAATACAAATAGTATACATTTCAATTTTACACCAAAGAACTTACTGCAAAACTAATGGAAACACCTTAGGTTAACTTCCCACATGATTCTGAGATGACTGAAACTTGTTTCATGCCTTTAGACATTAAGACAAAAAAGTTGTTATCTCAGTGCATACAATGCTTTGACGTAACAGTAGTATACACTTAAATTGTACTGAAAAGTCCTGACTGCAAACCTAATGGAAACACCTTTGGTTAACTTCCCTCATGATTATGAGCAGTTTGAAAGTTTTTTCATGCCTCTATACATCAAGACAACAAAGTTGTTATCTCAGTGCATACAATGCTTTGTCAGTACAAATAGTATACACTTCAATTTTACACCAAAGTACTTAGTGCAAACCTAATGGAAACACCTTAGGTTAACTTCCCACATGATTCTGAGATGACTGAAAGTTGTTTCATGCCTCTAGACATCAAGACAAAAAAGTTGTTATCTCAGTGCATACAATGCTTTGACAATACAAAGAGTATACATTTCAATTTTACACCAAATTACTTACTGCAAACCTAATGGAAACACCTTAGGTTAACTTCCTACATGATTCTGAAATGTCTGCAAGTTGTTTCATGCCTCTGTACATAAAGACAAAAAAGTTGATTTCTCAGAGATTAGAGTGCTTTGACATTAAAAGTATTATAGATTTGAATTTTACACCAAAGTACTTAGTGCAAACCTAATGGAAACACCCTAGTTCAACTTCCCACATGATTATGAGTAGTTTGAAAGTAGTTTCATGCCTCTGCTCATCAAGACAAAAAAGTTCTTTTCTCAGTGCTTCCAATGCTTTGACAATACAAATAGTATACATTTCAATTTTACACCAAAGAACTTACTGCAAAACTAATGGAAACACCTTAGGTTAACTTCCCACATGATTCTGAGATGACTGAAAGTTGTTTCATGCCTTTAGACATTAAGAGAAAAAAGTTGTTATCTCAGTGCATACAATGCTTTGACGTAACAGTAGTATACACTTAAATTGTACTGAAAAGTCCTGACTGCAAACCTAATGGAAACACCTTTGGTTAACTTCCCTCATGATTATGAGATGACTGAAAGTTGTTTCATGCCTCTATACATCAAGACAACAAAGTTCTTATCTCAGTGCATACAATGCTTTGTCGGTACAAATAGTATACACTTCAATTTTACACCAAAGTACTTAGTGCAAACCTAATGGAAACACCTTAGGTTAACTTCCCACATGATTACGAGATGACTGAAAGTTGTTTCATGCCTCTAGACATCAAGACAAAAAAGTTGTTATCTCAGTGCATACAATGCTTTGACAATACAAAGAGTATACATTTCAATTTTACACCAAATTACTTACTGCAAACCTAATGGAAACACCTAAGGTTAACTTCCCTCATGATTCTGAAATGTCTGCAAGTTGTTTCATGCCCCTGTACATAAAGACAAAAAAGTTGATTTCTCAGAGAATAGAGTGCTTTGACATTAAAAGTATTATACATTTGAATTTTACACCAAAGTACTTAGTGCAAACCTAATGGAAACACCTTAGGTTAACTTCCCACATGATTCTGAGATGACTGAAAGTTGTTTCATGCCTCTAGACATCAAGACAAAAAAGTTGTTATCTCAGTGCATACAATGCTTTGACAATACAAAGAGTATGCATTTCAATTTTAAACCAAAGTACTTACTGCAAACCTAATGGAAACACCTTTGGTTAACTTCCCACATGATTATGAGCAGTTTGAAAGTTGTTTCATGCCTATATACAGGAAGACAAAAAAGTTCTTTTCTCAGTGCTTCCAAAGCTTTGCAATACAAATAGTATACATTTCAATTTTACACCAAAGTACTTAGTGCAAACCTAATGGAAACACCTTAGGTTAACTTCCCACATGATTCTGAGATGACTGAAAGTTGTTTCATGCCTCCAGACATCAAGACAAAAAAGTTGTTATCTCAGTGCATACAATGCTTTGACAATACAAAGAGTATACATTTCAATTTTACACCAAAGTACTTACTGCAAACCTAATGGAAACACCTTAGGTTAACTTCCTACATGATTCTGAAATGTCTGCAAGTTGTTTCATGCCTCTGTACATAAAGACAAAAAAGTTGATTTCTCAGAGATTAGAGTGCTTTGACATTAAAAGTATTATAGATTTGAATTTTACACCAAAGTACTTAGTGCAAACCTAATGGAAACACCCTAGTTCAACTTCCCACATGATTATGAGTAGTTTGAAAGTAGTTTCATGCCTCTGCTCATCAAGACAAAAAAGTTCTTTTCTCAGTGCTTCCAATGCTTTGACAATACAAATAGTATACATTTCAATTTTACACCAAAGAACTTACTGCAAAACTAATGAAAACACCTTAGGTTAACTTCCCACATGATTCTGAGATGACTGAAAGTTGTTTCATGCCTTTAGACATTAAGACAAAAAAGTTGTTATCTCAGTGCAAGCAATGCTTTGACGTAACAGTAGTATACACTTAAATTGTACTGAAAAGTCCTGACTGCAAACCTAATGGAAACACCTTTGCTTAACTTCCCTCATGATTATGAGCAGATTGAAAGTTTTTTCATGCCTCTATACATCAAGACAACAAAGTTCCTATCTCAGTGCATACAATGCTTTGTCAGTACAAATAGTATACACTTCAATTTTACACCAAAGTACTTAGTGCAAACCTAATGCAAACTCCTTAGGTTAACTTCCCACATGATTCTGAGATGACTGAAAGTTGTTTCATGCCTCTAGACATCAAGACAAAAAAGTTGTTATCTCAGTGCATACAATGCTTTGACAATACAAAGAGTATACATTTCAATTTTACACCAAAGTACTTACTGCAAACCTAATGGAAACACCTAAGGTTAACTTCCCACATGATTCTGAAATGTCTGCAAGTTGTTTCATGCCCCTGTACATAAAGACAAAAAAGTTGATTTCTCAGAGAATAGAGTGCTTTGACATTAAAAGTATTATACATTTGAATTTTACACCAAAGTACTTAGTGCAAACCTAATGGAAACACCTTAGGTTAACTTCCCACATGATTCTGAGATGACTGAAAGTTGTTTCATGCCTCTAGACATCAAGACAAAAAAGTTGTTATCTCAGTGCATACAATGCTTTGACAATACAAAGAGTATGCATTTCAATTTTAAACCAAAGTACTTACTGCAAACCTAATGGAAACACCTTTGCTTAACTTCCCTCATGATATTGAGGAGTTTGAAAGTTTTTTCATGCCTCTATACATCAAGACAACAAAGTTGTTATCTCAGTGCATACAATGCTTTGTCAGTACAAATAGTAAACACTTCAATTTTACACCAAAGTACTTAGTGCAAACCTAATGGAAACACCTTAGGTTAACTTCCCACATGATTCTGAGATGACTGAAAGTTGTTTCATGCCTCCAGACATCAAGACAAAAAAGTTGTTATCTCAGTGCATACAATGCTTTGACAATACAAAGAGTATACATTTCAATTTTACACCAAAGTACTTACTGCAAACCTAATGGAAACACCTTAGGTTAACTTCCTACATGATTCTGAAATGTCTGCAAGTTGTTTCATGCCTCTGTACATAAAGACAAAAAAGTTGATTTCTCAGAGATTAGAGTGCTTTGACATTAAAAGTATTATAGATTTGAATTTTACACCAAAGTACTTAGTGCAAACCTAATGGAAACACCCTAGTTCAACTTCCCACATGATTATGAGTAGTTTGAAAGTAGTTTCATGCCTCTGCTCATCAAGACAAAAAAGTTCTTTTCTCAGTGCTTCCAATGCTTTGACAATACAAATAGTATACATTTCAATTTTACACCAAAGAACTTACTGCAAAACTAATGGAAACACCTTAGGTTAACTTCCCACATGATTCTGAGATGACTGAAACTTGTTTCATGCCTTTAGACATTAAGACAAAAAAGTTGTTATCTCAGTGCATACAATGCTTTGACGTAACAGTAGTATACACTTAAATAGTACTGAAAAGTCCTGACTGCAAACCTAATGGAAACACCTTTGGTTAACTTCCCTCATGATTATGAGCAGATTGAAAGTTTTTTCATGCCTCTATACATCAAGACAACAAAGTTCTTATCTCAGTGCATACAATGCTTTGTCAGTACAAGTAGTATACACTTCAATTTTACACCAAAGTACTTAGTGCAAACCTAATGGAAACACCTTAGGTTAACTTCCCACATGATTCTGAGATGACTGAAAGTTGTTTCATGCCTCTAGACATCAAGACAAAAAAGTTGTTATCTCAGTGCATACAATGCTTTGACGTAACAGTAGTATACAGTTAAATTGTACTGAAAAGTCCTGACTGCAAACCTAAAGGAAACACCTTTGCTTAACTTCCCTCATGATATTGAGGAGTTTGAAAGTTTTTTCATGCCTCTATACATCAAGACAACAAAGTTGTTATCTCAGTGCATACAATGCTTTGTCAGTACAAATAGTATACACTTCAATTTTACACCAAAGTACTTAGTGCAAACCTAATGGAAACACCTTAGGTTAACTTCCCACATGATTCTGAGATGACTGAAAGTTGTTTCATGCCTCCAGACATCAAGACAAAAAAGTTGTTATCTCAGTGCATACAATGCTTTGACAATACAAAGAGTATACATTTCAATTTTACACCAAAGTACTTACTGCAAACCTAATGGAAACACCTTAGGTTAACTTCCTACATGATTCTGAAATGTCTGCAAGTTGTTTCATGCCTCTGTACATAAAGACAAAAAAGTTGATTTCTCAGAGATTAGAGTGCTTTGACATTAAAAGTATTATAGATTTGAATTTTACACCAAAGTACTTAGTGCAAACCTAATGGAAACACCCTAGTTCAACTTCCCACATGATTATGAGTAGTTTGAAAGTAGTTTCATGCCTCTGCTCATCAAGACAAAAAAGTTCTTTTCTCTGTGCTTCCAATGCTTTGACAATACAAATAGTATACATTTCAATTTTACACCAAAGAACTTACTGCAAAACTAATGGAAACACCTTAGGTTAACTTCCCACATGATTCTGAGATGACTGAAACTTGTTTCATGCCTTTAGACATTAAGACAAAAAAGTTGTTATCTCAGTGCATACAATGCTTTGACGTAACAGTAGTATAAACTTAAATTGTACTGAAAAGTCCTGACTGCAAACCTAATGGAAACACCTTTGGTTAACTTCCCTCATGATTATGAGCAGATTGAAAGTTTTTTCATGCCTCTATACATCAAGACAACAAAGTTCTTATCTCAGTGCATACAATGCTTTGTCAGTACAAATAGTATACACTTCAATTTTACACCAAAGTACTTAGTGCAAACCTAATGGAAACACCTTAGGTTAACTTCCCACATGATTCTGAGATGACTGAAAGTTGTTTCATGCCTCTAGACATCAAGACAAAAAAGTTGTTATCTCAGTGCATACAATGCTTTGACGTAACAGTAGTATACAGTTAAATTGTACTGAAAAGTCCTGACTGCAAACCTAAAGGAAACACCTTTGCTTAACTTCCCTCATGATATTGAGGAGTTTGAAAGTTTTTTCATGCCTCTATACATCAAGACAACAAAGTTGTTATCTCAGTGCATACAATGCTTTGTCAGTACAAATAGTATACACTTCAATTTTACACCAAAGTACTTAGTGCAAACCTAATGGAAACACCTTAGGTTAACTTCCCACATGATTCTGAGATGACTGAAATTTGTTTCATGCCTCCAGACATCAAGACAAAAAAGTTGTTATCTCAGTGCATACAATGCTTTGACGTAACAGTAGTATACACTTAAATTGTACTGAAAAGTCCTGACTGCAAACCTAATGGAAACACCTTTGCTTAACTTCCCTCATGATTATGAGCAGATTGAAAGTTTTTTCATGCCTCTATACATCAAGACAACAAAGTTCTTATCTCAGTGCATACAAAGCTTTGTCAGTACAAATAGTATACACTTCAATTTTACACCAAAGTACTTAGTGCAAACCTAATGGAAACACCTTAGGTTAACTTCCCACATGATTCTGAGATGACTGAAAGTTGTTTCATGCCTCCAGACATCAAGACAAAAAAGTTGTTATCTCAGTGCATACAATGCTTTGACAATACAAAGAGTATACATTTCAATTTTACACCAAAGTACTTACTGCAAACCTAATGGAAACACCTTAGGTTAACTTCCTACATGATTCTGAAATGTCTGCAAGTTGTTTCATGCCTCTGTACATAAAGACAAAAAAGTTGATTTCTCAGAGATTTGAGTGCTTTGACATTAAAAGTATTATAGATTTGAATTTTACACCAAAGTACTTAGTGCAAACCTAATGGAAACACCATAGTTCAACTTCCCACATGATTATGAGTAGTTTGAAAGTAGTTTCATGCCTCTGCTCATCAAGACAAAAAATTTTCTTTTCTCAGTGCTTCCAATGCTTTGACAATACAAATAGTATGCATTTCAATTTTACACCAAAGAACTTACTGCAAAACTAATGGAAACACCTTAGGTTAACTTCCCACATGATTCTGAGATGACTGAAACTTGTTTCATGCCTTTAGACATTAAGACAAAAAAGTTGTTATCTCAGTGCATACAATGCTTTGACGTAACAGTAGTATACACTTAAATTGTACTGAAAAGTCCTGACTGCAAACCTAATGGAAACACCTTTGGTTAACTTCCCTCATGATTATGAGCAGTTTGAAAGTTTTTTCATGCCTCTATACATCAAGACAACAAAGTTGTTATCTCAGTGCATACAATGCTTTGTCAGTACAAATAGTATACACTTCAATTTTACACCAAAGTACTTAGTGCAAACCTAATGGAAACACCTTAGGTTAACTTCCCACATGATTCTGAGATGACTGAAAGTTGTTTCATGCCTCTAGACATCAAGACAAAAAAGTTGTTATCTCAGTGCATACAATGCTTTGACAATACAAAGAGTATACATTTCAATTTTACACCAAATTACTTACTGCAAACCTAATGGAAACACCTTAGGTTAACTTCCTACATGATTCTGAAATGTCTGCAAGTTGTTTCATGCCTCTGTACATAAAGACAAAAAAGTTGATTTCTCAGAGATTAGAGTGCTTTGACATTAAAAGTATTATAGATTTGAATTTTACACCAAAGTACTTAGTGCAAACCTAATGGAAACACCCTAGTTCAACTTCCCACATGATTATGAGTAGTTTGAAAGTAGTTTCATGCCTCTGCTCATCAAGACAAAAAAGTTCTTTTCTCAGTGCTTCCAATGCTTTGACAATACAAATAGTATACATTTCAATTTTACACCAAAGAACTTACTGCAAAACTAATGGAAACACCTTAGGTTAACTTCCCACATGATTCTGAGATGACTGAAAGTTGTTTCATGCCTTTAGACATTAAGAGAAAAAAGTTGTTATCTCAGTGCATACAATGCTTTGACGTAACAGTAGTATACACTTAAATTGTACTGAAAAGTCCTGACTGCAAACCTAATGGAAACACCTTTGGTTAACTTCCCTCATGATTATGAGATGACTGAAAGTTGTTTCATGCCTCTATACATCAAGACAACAAAGTTCTTATCTCAGTGCATACAATGCTTTGTCAGTACAAATAGTATACACTTCAATTTTACACCAAAGTACTTAGTGCAAACCTAATGGAAACACCTTAGGTTAACTTCCCACATGATTACGAGATGACTGAAAGTTGTTTCATGCCTCTAGACATCAAGACAAAAAAGTTGTTATCTCAGTGCATACAATGCTTTGACAATACAAAGAGTATACATTTCAATTTTACACCAAATTACTTACTGCAAACCTAATGGAAACACCTAAGGTTAACTTCCCTCATGATTCTGAAATGTCTGCAAGTTGTTTCATGCCCCTGTACATAAAGACAAAAAAGTTGATTTCTCAGAGAATAGAGTGCTTTGACATTAAAAGTATTATACATTTGAATTTTACACCAAAGTACTTAGTGCAAACCTAATGGAAACACCTTAGGTTAACTTCCCACATGATTCTGAGATGACTGAAAGTTGTTTCATGCCTCTAGACATCAAGACAAAAAAGTTGTTATCTCAGTGCATACAATGCTTTGACAATACAAAGAGTATGCATTTCAATTTTAAACCAAAGTACTTACTGCAAACCTAATGGAAACACCTTTGGTTAACTTCCCACATGATTATGAGCAGTTTGAAAGTTGTTTCATGCCTATATACAGGAAGACAAAAAAGTTCTTTTCTCAGTGCTTCCAAAGCTTTGCAATACAAATAGTATACATTTCAATTTTACACCAAAGTACTTAGTACAAACCTAATGGAAACACCTTAGGTTAACTTCCCACATGATTCTGAGATGACTGAAAGTTGTTTCATGCCTCCAGACATCAAGACAAAAAAGTTGTTATCTCAGTGCATACAATGCTTTGACGATACAAAGAGTATACATTTCAATTTTACACCAAAGTACTTACTGCAAACCTAATGGAAACACCTTAGGTTAACTTCCTACATGATTCTGAAATGTCTGCAAGTTGTTTCATGCCTCTGTACATAAAGACAAAAAAGTTGATTTCTCAGAGATTAGAGTGCTTTGACATTAAAAGTATTATAGATTTGAATTTTACACCAAAGTACTTAGTGCAAACCTAATGGAAACACCCTAGTTCAACTTCCCACATGATTATGAGTAGTTTGAAAGTAGTTTCATGCCTCTGCTCATCAAGACAAAAAAGTTCTTTTCTCAGTGCTTCCAATGCTTTGACAATACAAATAGTATACATTTCAATTTTACACCAAAGAACTTACTGCAAAACTAATGAAAACACCTTAGGTTAACTTCCCACATGATTCTGAGATGACTGAAAGTTGTTTCATGCCTTTAGACATTAAGACAAAAAAGTTGTTATCTCAGTGCAAGCAATGCTTTGACGTAACAGTAGTATACACTTAAATTGTACTGAAAAGTCCTGACTGCAAACCTAATGGAAACACCTTTGCTTAACTTCCCTCATGATTATGAGCAGATTGAAAGTTTTTTCATGCCTCTATACATCAAGACAACAAAGTTCCTATCTCAGTGCATACAATGCTTTGTCAGTACAAATAGTATACACTTCAATTTTACACCAAAGTACTTAGTGCAAACCTAATGCAAACTCCTTAGGTTAACTTCCCACATGATTCTGAGATGACTGAAAGTTGTTTCATGCCTCTAGACATCAAGACAAAAAAGTTGTTATCTCAGTGCATACAATGCTTTGACAATACAAAGAGTATACATTTCAATTTTACACCAAAGTACTTACTGCAAACCTAATGGAAACACCTAAGGTTAACTTCCCACATGATTCTGAAATGTCTGCAAGTTGTTTCATGCCCCTGTACATAAAGACAAAAAAGTTGATTTCTCAGAGAATAGAGTGCTTTGACATTAAAAGTATTATACATTTGAATTTTACACCAAAGTACTTAGTGCAAACCTAATGGAAACACCTTAGGTTAACTTCCCACATGATTCTGAGATGACTGAAAGTTGTTTCATGCCTCTAGACATCAAGACAAAAAAGTTGTTATCTCAGTGCATACAATGCTTTGACAATACAAAGAGTATGCATTTCAATTTTAAACCAAAGTACTTACTGCAAACCTAATGGAAACACCTTTGCTTAACTTCCCACATGATTATGAGCAGTTTGAAAGTTGTTTCATGCCTATATACATCAAGACAAAAAAGTTCTTTTCTCAGAACTTCCAAAGATTTGCAATACAAATAGTATACATTTCAATTTTACAGCAAAGTACTTAGTGCAAACCGAATGGAAACACCTTAGGTTAACTTCCCACATGATTCTGAGATGACTGAAAGTTGTTTCATGCCTCTAGACATCAAGACAAAAAAGTTGTTATCTCAGTGCATACAATGCTTTGACGTAACAGTAGTATACAGTTAAATTGTACTGAAAAGTCCTGACTGCAAACCTAAAGGAAACACCTTTGCTTAACTTCCCTCATGATATTGAGGAGTTTGAAAGTTTTTTCATGCCTCTATACATCAAGACAACAAAGTTGTTATCTCAGTGCATACAATGCTTTGTCAGTACAAATAGTATACACTTCAATTTTACACCAAAGTACTTAGTGCAAACCTAATGGAAACACCTTAGGTTAACTTCCCACATGATTCTGAGATGACTGAAATTTGTTTCATGCCTCCAGACATCAAGACAAAAAAGTTGTTATCTCAGTGCATACAATGCTTTGACGTAACAGTAGTATACACTTAAATTGTACTGAAAAGTCCTGACTGCAAACCTAATGGAAACACCTTTGCTTAACTTCCCTCATGATTATGAGCAGATTGAAAGTTTTTTCATGCCTCTATACATCAAGACAACAAAGTTCTTATCTCAGTGCATACAAAGCTTTGTCAGTACAAATAGTATACACTTCAATTTTACACCAAAGTACTTAGTGCAAACCTAATGGAAACACCTTAGGTTAACTTCCCACATGATTCTGAGATGACTGAAAGTTGTTTCATGCCTCCAGACATCAAGACAAAAAAGTTGTTATCTCAGTGCATACAATGCTTTGACAATACAAAGAGTATACATTTCAATTTTACACCAAAGTACTTACTGCAAACCTAATGGAAACACCTTAGGTTAACTTCCTACATGATTCTGAAATGTCTGCAAGTTGTTTCATGCCTCTGTACATAAAGACAAAAAAGTTGATTTCTCAGAGATTTGAGTGCTTTGACATTAAAAGTATTATAGATTTGAATTTTACACCAAAGTACTTAGTGCAAACCTAATGGAAACACCATAGTTCAACTTCCCACATGATTATGAGTAGTTTGAAAGTAGTTTCATGCCTCTGCTCATCAAGACAAAAAATGTTCTTTTCTCAGTGCTTCCAATGCTTTGACAATACAAATAGTATACATTTCAATTTTACACCAAAGAACTTACTGCAAAACTAATGGAAACACCTTAGGTTAACTTCCCACATGATTCTGAGATGACTGAAACTTGTTTCATGCCTTTAGACATTAAGACAAAAAAGTTGTTATCTCAGTGCATACAATGCTTTGACGTAACAGTAGTATACACTTAAATTGTACTGAAAAGTCCTGACTGCAAACCTAATGGAAACACCTTTGGTTAACTTCCCTCATGATTATGAGCAGTTTGAAAGTTTTTTCATGCCTCTATACATCAAGACAACAAAGTTGTTATCTCAGTGCATACAATGCTTTGTCAGTACAAATAGTATACACTTCAATTTTACACCAAAGTACTTAGTGCAAACCTAATGGAAACACCTTAGGTTAACTTCCCACATGATTCTGAGATGACTGAAAGTTGTTTCATGCCTCTAGACATCAAGACAAAAAAGTTGTTATCTCAGTGCATACAATGCTTTGACAATACAAAGAGTATACATTTCAATTTTACACCAAATTACTTACTGCAAACCTAATGGAAACACCTTAGGTTAACTTCCTACATGATTCTGAAATGTCTGCAAGTTGTTTCATGCCTCTGTACATAAAGACAAAAAAGTTGATTTCTCAGAGATTAGAGTGCTTTGACATTAAAAGTATTATAGATTTGAATTTTACACCAAAGTACTTAGTGCAAACCTAATGGAAACACCCTAGTTCAACTTCCCACATGATTATGAGTAGTTTGAAAGTAGTTTCATGCCTCTGCTCATCAAGACAAAAAAGTTCTTTTCTCAGTGCTTCCAATGCTTTGACAATACAAATAGTATACATTTCAATTTTACACCAAAGAACTTACTGCAAAACTAATGGAAACACCTTAGGTTAACTTCCCACATGATTCTGAGATGACTGAAAGTTGTTTCATGCCTTTAGACATTAAGAGAAAAAAGTTGTTATCTCAGTGCATACAATGCTTTGACGTAACAGTAGTATACACTTAAATTGTACTGAAAAGTCCTGACTGCAAACCTAATGGAAACACCTTTGGTTAACTTCCCTCATGATTATGAGATGACTGAAAGTTGTTTCATGCCTCTATACATCAAGACAACAAAGTTCTTATCTCAGTGCATACAATGCTTTGTCAGTACAAATAGTATACACTTCAATTTTACACCAAAGTACTTAGTGCAAACCTAATGGAAACACCTTAGGTTAACTTCCCACATGATTACGAGATGACTGAAAGTTGTTTCATGCCTCTAGACATCAAGACAAAAAAGTTGTTATCTCAGTGCATACAATGCTTTGACAATACAAAGAGTATACATTTCAATTTTACACCAAATTACTTACTGCAAACCTAATGGAAACACCTAAGGTTAACTTCCCTCATGATTCTGAAATGTCTGCAAGTTGTTTCATGCCCCTGTACATAAAGACAAAAAAGTTGATTTCTCAGAGAATAGAGTGCTTTGACATTAAAAGTATTATACATTTGAATTTTACACCAAAGTACTTAGTGCAAACCTAATGGAAACACCTTAGGTTAACTTCCCACATGATTCTGAGATGACTGAAAGTTGTTTCATGCCTCTAGACATCAAGACAAAAAAGTTGTTATCTCAGTGCATACAATGCTTTGACAATACAAAGAGTATGCATTTCAATTTTAAACCAAAGTACTTACTGCAAACCTAATGGAAACACCTTTGGTTAACTTCCCACATGATTATGAGCAGTTTGAAAGTTGTTTCATGCCTATATACAGGAAGACAAAAAAGTTCTTTTCTCAGTGCTTCCAAAGCTTTGCAATACAAATAGTATACATTTCAATTTTACACCAAAGTACTTAGTACAAACCTAATGGAAACACCTTAGGTTAACTTCCCACATGATTCTGAGATGACTGAAAGTTGTGTCATGCCTCCAGACATCAAGACAAAAAAGTTGTTATCTCAGTGCATACAATGCTTTGACAATACAAAGAGTATACATTTCAATTTTACACCAAAGTACTTACTGCAAACCTAATGGAAACACCTTAGGTTAACTTCCTACATGATTCTGAAATGTCTGCAAGTTGTTTCATGCCTCTGTACATAAAGACAAAAAAGTTGATTTCTCAGAGATTAGAGTGCTTTGACATTAAAAGTATTATAGATTTGAATTTTACACCAAAGTACTTAGTGCAAACCTAATGGAAACACCCTAGTTCAACTTCCCACATGATTATGAGTAGTTTGAAAGTAGTTTCATGCCTCTGCTCATCAAGACAAAAAAGTTCTTTTCTCAGTGCTTCCAATGCTTTGACAATACAAATAGTATACATTTCAATTTTACACCAAAGAACTTACTGCAAAACTAATGAAAACACCTTAGGTTAACTTCCCACATGATTCTGAGATGACTGAAAGTTGTTTCATGCCTTTAGACATTAAGACAAAAAAGTTGTTATCTCAGTGCAAGCAATGCTTTGACGTAACAGTAGTATACACTTAAATTGTACTGAAAAGTCCTGACTGCAAACCTAATGGAAACACCTTTGCTTAACTTCCCTCATGATTATGAGCAGATTGAAAGTTTTTTCATGCCTCTATACATCAAGACAACAAAGTTCCTATCTCAGTGCATACAATGCTTTGTCAGTACAAATAGTATACACTTCAATTTTACACCAAAGTACTTAGTGCAAACCTAATGCAAACTCCTTAGGTTAACTTCCCACATGATTCTGAGATGACTGAAAGTTGTTTCATGCCTCTAGACATCAAGACAAAAAAGTTGTTATCTCAGTGCATACAATGCTTTGACAATACAAAGAGTATACATTTCAATTTTACACCAAAGTACTTACTGCAAACCTAATGGAAACACCTAAGGTTAACTTCCCACATGATTCTGAAATGTCTGCAAGTTGTTTCATGCCCCTGTACATAAAGACAAAAAAGTTGATTTCTCAGAGAATAGAGTGCTTTGACATTAAAAGTATTATACATTTGAATTTTACACCAAAGTACTTAGTGCAAACCTAATGGAAACACCTTAGGTTAACTTCCCACATGATTCTGAGATGACTGAAAGTTGTTTCATGCCTCTAGACATCAAGACAAAAAAGTTGTTATCTCAGTGCATACAATGCTTTGACAATACAAAGAGTATGCATTTCAATTTTAAACCAAAGTACTTACTGCAAACCTAATGGAAACACCTTTGCTTAACTTCCCTCATGATATTGAGGAGTTTGAAAGTTTTTTCATGCCTCTATACATCAAGACAACAAAGTTGTTATCTCAGTGCATACAATGCTTTGTCAGTACAAATAGTATACACTTCAATTTTACACCAAAGTACTTAGTGCAAACCTAATGGAAACACCTTAGGTTAACTTCCCACATGATTCTGAGATGACTGAAATTTGTTTCATGCCTCCAGACATCAAGACAAAAAAGTTGTTATCTCAGTGCATACAATGCTTTGACAATACAAAGAGTATACATTTCAATTTTACACCAAAGTACTTACTGCAAACCTAATGGAAACAGCTTAGGTTAACTTCCTACATGATTCTGAAATGTCTGCAAGTTGTTTCATGCCTCTGTACATAAAGACAAAAAAGTTGATTTCTCAGAGATTAGAGTGCTTTGACATTAAAAGTATTATAGATTTGAATTTTACACCAAAGTACTTAGTGCAAACCTAATGGAAACACCCTAGTTCAACTTCCCACATGATTATGAGTAGTTTGAAAGTAGTTTCATGCCTCTGCTCATCAAGACAAAAAAGTTCTTTTCTCTGTGCTTCCAATGCTTTGACAATACAAATAGTATACATTTCAATTTTACACCAAAGAACTTACTGCAAAACTAATGGAAACACCTTAGGTTAACTTCCCACATGATTCTGAGATGACTGAAACTTGTTTCATGCCTTTAGACATTAAGACAAAAAAGTTGTTATCTCAGTGCATACAATGCTTTGACGTAACAGTAGTATACACTTAAATTGTACTGAAAAGTCCTGACTGCAAACCTAATGGAAACACCTTTGGTTAACTTCCCTCATGATTATGAGCAGATTGAAAGTTTTTTCATGCCTCTATACATCAAGACAACAAAGTTCTTATCTCAGTGCATACAATGCTTTGTCAGTACAAATAGTATACACTTCAATTTTACACCAAAGTACTTAGTGCAAACCTAATGGAAACACCTTAGGTTAACTTCCCACATGATTCTGAGATGACTGAAAGTTGTTTCATGCCTCTAGACATCAAGACAAAAAAGTTGTTATCTCAGTGCATACAATGCTTTGACGTAACAGTAGTATACAGTTAAATTGTACTGAAAAGTCCTGACTGCAAACCTAAAGGAAACACCTTTGCTTAACTTCCCTCATGATATTGAGGAGTTTGAAAGTTTTTTCATGCCTCTATACATCAAGACAACAAAGTTGTTATCTCAGTGCATACAATGCTTTGTCAGTACAAATAGTATACACTTCAATTTTACACCAAAGTACTTAGTGCAAACCTAATGGAAACACCTTAGGTTAACTTCCCACATGATTCTGAGATGACTGAAAGTTGTTTCATGCCTCCAGACATCAAGACAAAAAAGTTGTTATCTCAGTGCATACAATGCTTTGACAATACAAAGAGTATACATTTCAATTTTACACCAAAGTACTTACTGCAAACCTAATGGAAACACCTTAGGTTAACTTCCTACATGATTCTGAAATGTCTGCAAGTTGTTTCATGCCTCTGTACATAAAGACAAAAAAGTTGATTTCTCAGAGATTAGAGTGCTTTGACATTAAAAGTATTATAGATTTGAATTTTACACCAAAGTACTTAGTGCAAACCTAATGGAAACACCCTAGTTCAACTTCCCACATGATTATGAGTAGTTTGAAAGTAGTTTCATGCCTCTGCTCATCAAGACAAAAAAGTTCTTTTCTCTGTGCTTCCAATGCTTTGACAATACAAATAGTATACATTTCAATTTTACACCAAAGAACTTACTGCAAAACTAATGGAAACACCTTAGGTTAACTTCCCACATGATTCTGAGATGACTGAAACTTGTTTCATGCCTTTAGACATTAAGACAAAAAAGTTGTTATCTCAGTGCATACAATGCTTTGACGTAACAGTAGTATACACTTAAATTGTACTGAAAAGTCCTGACTGCAAACCTAATGGAAACACCTTTGGTTAACTTCCCTCATGATTATGAGCAGATTGAAAGTTTTTTCATGCCTCTATACATCAAGACAACAAAGTTCTTATCTCAGTGCATACAATGCTTTGTCAGTACAAATAGTATACACTTCAATTTTACACCAAAGTACTTAGTGCAAACCTAATGGAAACACCTTAGGTTAACTTCCCACATGATTCTGAGATGACTGAAAGTTGTTTCATGCCTCTAGACATCAAGACAAAAAAGTTGTTATCTCAGTGCATACAATGCTTTGACGTAACAGTAGTATACAGTTAAATTGTACTGAAAAGTCCTGACTGCAAACCTAAAGGAAACACCTTTGCTTAACTTCCCTCATGATATTGAGGAGTTTGAAAGTTTTTTCATGCCTCTATACATCAAGACAACAAAGTTGTTATCTCAGTGCATACAATGCTTTGTCAGTACAAATAGTATACACTTCAATTTTACACCAAAGTACTTAGTGCAAACCTAATGGAAACACCTTAGGTTAACTTCCCACATGATTCTGAGATGACTGAAATTTGTTTCATGCCTCCAGACATCAAGACAAAAAAGTTGTTATCTCAGTGCATACAATGCTTTGACAATACAAAGAGTATACATTTCAATTTTACACCAAAGTACTTACTGCAAACCTAATGGAAACACCTTAGGTTAACTTCCTACATGATTCTGAAATGTCTGCAAGTTGTTTCATGCCTCTGTACATAAAGACAAAAAAGTTGATTTCTCAGAGATTAGAGTGCTTTGACATTAAAAGTATTATAGATTTGAATTTTACACCAAAGTACTTAGTGCAAACCTAATGGAAACACCCTAGTTCAACTTCCCACATGATTATGAGTAGTTTGAAAGTAGTTTCATGCCTCTGCTCATCAAGACAAAAAAGTTCTTTTCTCTGTGCTTCCAATGCTTTGACAATACAAATAGTATACATTTCAATTTTACACCAAAGAACTTACTGCAAAACTAATGGAAACACCTTAGGTTAACTTCCCACATGATTCTGAGATGACTGAAACTTGTTTCATGCCTTTAGACATTAAGACAAAAAAGTTGTTATCTCAGTGCATACAATGCTTTGACGTAACAGTAGTATACACTTAAATTGTACTGAAAAGTCCTGACTGCAAACCTAATGGAAACACCTTTGGTTAACTTCCCTCATGATTATGAGCAGATTGAAAGTTTTTTCATGCCTCTATACATCAAGACAACAAAGTTCTTATCTCAGTGCATACAATGCTTTGTCAGTACAAATAGTATACACTTCAATTTTACACCAAAGTACTTAGTGCAAACCTAATGGAAACACCTTAGGTTAACTTCCCACATGATTCTGAGATGACTGAAAGTTGTTTCATGCCTCTAGACATCAAGACAAAAAAGTTGTTATCTCAGTGCATACAATGCTTTGACAATACAAAGAGTATACATTTCAATTTTACACCAAAGTACTTACTGCAAACCTAATGGAAACACCTTTGGTTAACTTCCCACAGGATTATGAGCAGTTTGAAAGTTGTTTCATGCCTATATACAGCAAGACAAAAAAGTTCTTTTCTCAGTGCTTCCAAAGCTTTGCAATACAAATAGTATACATTTCAATTTTACACCAAAGTACTTAGTGCAAACCTAATGGAAACACCTTAGGTTAACTTCCCCACATGATTCTGAGATGACTGAAAGTTGTTTCATGCCTCCAGACATCAAGACAAAAAAGTTGTTATCTCAGTGCATACAATGCTTTGACAATACAAAGAGTATACATTTCAATTTTACACCAAAGTCCTTACTGCAAACCTAATGGAAACACCTTAGGTTAACTTCCTACATGATTCTGAAATGTCTGCAAGTTGTTTCATGCCTCTGTACATAAAGACAAAAAAGTTGATTTCTCAGAGATTAGAGTGCTTTGACATTAAAAGTATTATAGATTTGAATTTTACACCAAAGTACTTAGTGCAAACCTAATGGAAACACCCTAGTTCAACTTCCCACATGATTATGAGTAGTTTGAAAGTAGTTTCATGCCTCTGCTCATCAAGACAAAAAAGTTCTTTTCTCAGTGCTTCCAATGCTTTGACAATACAAATAGTATACATTTCAATTTTACACCAAAGAACTTACTGCAAAACTAATGAAAACACCTTAGGTTAACTTCCCACATGATTCTGAGATGACTGAAAGTTGTTTCATGCCTTTAGACATTAAGACAAAAAAGTTGTTATCTCAGTGCATACAATGCTTTGACGTAACAGTAGTATACACTTAAATTGTACTGAAAAGTCCTGACTGCAAACCTAATGGAAACACCTTTGCTTAACTTCCCTCATGATTATGAGCAGATTGAAAGTTTTTTTCATGCCTCTATACATCAAGACAACAAAGTTCCTATCTCAGTGCATACAATGCTTTGTCAGTACAAATAGTATACACTTCAATTTTACACCAAAGTACTTAGTGCAAACCTAATGCAAACTCCTTAGGTTAACTTCCCACATGATTCTGAGATGACTGAAAGTTGTTTCATGCCTCTAGACATCAAGACAAAAAAGTTGTTATCTCAGTGCATACAATGCTTTGACAATACAAAGAGTATACATTTCAATTTTACACCAAAGGACTTACTGCAAACCTAATGGAAACACCTAAGGTTAACTTCCCACATGATTCTGAAATGTCTGCAAGTTGTTTCATGCCCCTGTACATAAAGACAAAAAAGTTGATTTCTCAGAGAATAGAGTGCTTTGACATTAAAAGTATTATACATTTGAATTTTACACCAAAGTACTTAGTGCAAACCTAATGGAAACACCTTAGGTTAACTTCCCACATGATTCTGAGATGACTGAAAGTTGTTTCATGCCTCTAGACATCAAGACAAAAAAGTTGTTATCTCAGTGCATACAATGCTTTGACAATACAAAGAGTATGCATTTCAATTTTAAACCAAAGTACTTACTGCAAACCTAATGGAAACACCTTTGGTTAACTTCCCACATGATTATGAGCAGTTTGAAAGTTGTTTCATGCCTATATACATCAAGACAAAAAGGTTCTTTTCTCAGTGCTTCCAAAGCTTTGCAATACAAATAGTATACATTTCAATTTTACACCAAAGTACTTAGTGCAAACCTAATGGAAACACCTTAGGTTAACTTCCCACATGATTCTTGAGATGACTGAAAGTTGTTTCATGCCTCCAGACATCAAGACAAAAAAGTTGTTATCTCAGTGCATACAATGCTTTGACGTAACAGTAGTATACAGTTAAATTGTACTGAAAAGTCCTGACTGCAAACCTAAAGGAAACACCTTTGCTTAACTTCCCTCATGATATTGAGGAGTTTGCAAGTTTTTTCATGCCTCTATACATCAAGACAACAAAGTTGTTATCTCAGTGCATACAATGCTTTGTCAGTACAAATAGTATACACTTCAATTTTACACCAAAGTACTTAGTGCAAACCTAATGGAAACACCTTAGGTTAACTTCCCACATGATTCTGAGATGACTGAAATTTGTTTCATGCCTCCAGACATCAAGACAAAAAAGTTGTTATCTCAGTGCATACAATGCTTTGACAATACAAAGAGTATACATTTCAATTTTACACCAAAGTACTTACTGCAAACCTAATGGAAACACCTTAGGTTAACTTCCCACATGATTCTGAGATGACTGAAACTTGTTTCATGCCTTTAGACATTAAGACAAAAAAGTTGTTATCTCAGTGCATACAATGCTTTGACGTAACAGTAGTATACACTTAAATTGTACTGAAAAGTCCTGACTGCAAACCTAATGGAAACACCTTTGGTTAACTTCCCTCATGATTATGAGCAGATTGAAAGTTTTTTCATGCCTCTATACATCAAGACAACAAAGTTCTTATCTCAGTGCATACAAAGCTTTGTCAGTACAAATAGTATACACTTCAATTTTACACCAAAGTACTTAGTGCAAACCTAATGGAAACACCTTAGGTTAACTTCCCACATGATTCTGAGATGACTGAAAGTTGTTTCATGCCTCTAGACATCAAGACAAAAAAGTTGTTATCTCAGTGCATACAATGCTTTGACAATACAAAGAGTATGCATTTCAATTTTAAACCAAAGTACTTACTGCAAACCTAATGGAAACACCTTTGGTTAACTTCCCACAGGATTATGAGCAGTTTGAAAGTTGTTTCATGCCTATATACAGCAAGACAAAAAAGTTCTTTTCTCAGTGCTTCCAAAGCTTTGCAATACAAATAGTATACATTTCAATTTTACACCAAAGTACTTAGTGCAAACCTAATGGAAACACCTTAGGTTAACTTCCCACATGATTCTGAGATGACTGAAAGTTGTTTCATGCCTCCAGACATCAAGACAAAAAAGTTGTTATCTCAGTGCATACAATGCTTTGACAATACAAAGAGTATACATTTCAATTTTACACCAAAGTACTTACTGCAAACCTAATGGAAACACCTCAGGTTAACTTCCTACATGATTCTGAAATGTCTGCAAGTTGTTTCATGCCTCTGTACATAAAGACAAAAAAGTTGATTTCTCAGAGATTTGAGTGCTTTGACATTAAAAGTATTATAGATTTGAATTTTACACCAAAGTACTTAGTGCAAACCTAATGGAAACACCCTAGTTCAACTTCCCACATGATTATGAGTAGTTTGAAAGTAGTTTCATGCCTCTGCTCATCAAGACAAAAAATGTTCTTTTCTCAGTGCTTCCAATGCTTTGACAATACAAATAGTATACATTTCAATTTTACACCAAAGAACTTACTGCAAAACTAATGGAAACACCTTAGGTTAACTTCCCACATGATTCTGAGATGACTGAAACTTGTTTCATGCCTTTAGACATTAAGACAAAAAAGTTGTTATCTCAGTGCATACAATGCTTTGACGTAACAGTAGTATACACTTAAATTGTACTGAAAAGTCCTGACTGCAAACCTAATGGAAACACCTTTGGTTAACTTCCCTCATGATTATGAGCAGTTTGAAAGTTTTTTCATGCCTCTATACATCAAGACAACAAAGTTGTTATCTCAGTGCATACAATGCTTTGTCAGTACAAATAGTATACACTTCAATTTTACACCAAAGTACTTAGTGCAAACCTAATGGAAACACCTTAGGTTAACTTCCCACATGATTCTGAGATGACTGAAAGTTGTTTCATGCCTCTAGACATCAAGACAAAAAAGTTGTTATCTCAGTGCATACAATGCTTTGACAATACTAAGAGTATACATTTCAATTTTACACCAAATTACTTACTGCAAACCTAATGGAAACACCTAAGGTTAACTTCCCACATGATTCTGAAATCTCTGCAAGTTGTTTCATGCCCCTGTACATAAAGACAAAAAAGTTGATTTCTCAGAGAATAGAGTGCTTTGACATTAAAAGTATTATACATTTGAATTTTACACCAAAGTACTTAGTGCAAACCTAATGGAAACACCTTAGGTTAACTTCCCACATGATTCTGAGATGACTGAAAGTTGTTTCATGCCTCTAGACATCAAGACAAAAAAGTTGTTATCTCAGTGCATACAATGCTTTGACGTAACAGTAGTATACAGTTAAATTGTACTGAAAAGTCCTGACTGCAAACCTAAAGGAAACACCTTTGCTTAACTTCCCTCATGATATTGAGGAGTTTGAAAGTTTTTTCATGCCTCTATACATCAAGACAACAAAGTTGAAAGTTGTTATCTCAGTGCATACAATGCTTTGTCAGTACAAAATAGTATACACTTCAATTTTACACCAAAGTACTTAGTGCAAACCTAATGGAAACACCTTAGGTTAACTTCCCACATGATTCTGAGATGACTGAAAGTTGTTTCATGCCTCCAGACATCAAGACAAAAAAGTTGTTATCTCAGTGCATACAATGCTTTGACAATACAAAGAGTATACATTTCAATTTTACACAAAGTACTTACTGCAAACCTAATGGAAACACCTTAGGTTAACTTCCTACATGATTCTGAAATGTCTGCAAGTTGTTTCATGCTCTGTACATAAAGACAAAAAAGTTGATTTCTCAGAGATTAGAGTGCTTTGACATTAAAGTATTATAGATTTGAAATTTACACCAAAGTACTTAGTGCAAACCTAATGGAAACACCCTAGTTCAACTTCCCACATGATTATGAGTAGTTTGAAAGTAGTTTCATGCCTCTGCTCATCAAGACAAAAAAGTTCTTTTCTCAGTGCTTCAATGCTTTGACAATACAAATAGTATACATTTCAATTTTACACCAAAGAACTTACTGCAAAACTAATGGAAACACCTTAGGTTAACTTCCCACATGATTCTGAGATGACTGAAAGTTGTTTCATGCCTTTAGACATTAAGACAAAAAGTTGTTATCTCAGTGCATACAATGCTTTGACGTAACAGTAGTATACACTTAAATAGTTACTGA